>NC_091464.1:62969451-63269451 GCF_027789765.1 Dendropsophus ebraccatus | reverse complement strand
TTTAATGTAGCACCTCACTCACCTTTAGAAGGAAGGAGTGCCGAAACTACAGCTCTGGTTTATATCTAGAGATTGTAGCGGTCTGCATTGAGACCCCCACTGATCAATATTGACATGTCTACCTAATCTGTCACTCACCCACCACCCCCTCAGTGACATGTACGCTTTCATGTTTGTCATCGAAGAGCACCTATGTAGACCTATATAACAGACTACAAATAGACCCTGTGTAGTCTGATCATGCAGTCACATTCCCTTTCTTTCATCAGTTGCTTCCAGCTAATGTACGTGTGGTAGCTTAGTAAGAAGTAGGGGACAGATAAGGAAGTTAGACTGTAGGATCAGACTACGCTGGGTTGGTTTGTAGTCTGTTACCATGGAGACACACAGGTTTGGATAGAAGCTGTATACACAAACCGCTTTTTACAATCCAAGATTTTTAATAAATATTTGAAAGGCATTATTCAATGCATAGGATTAGTTGGAAAAGCATATATACCCTTTCAATCTTTCTTTAAATCAAACCTGAAAACATCTTTATTGCAAATTGAATAAAAAAATGATAAATCTGAATTTTCAGGATTGGCTGGATTTGTGCTCCTATAAGAATAGATAGCATGCACCCTTGTAGAGCAGCTACTCAGGTGATTTCTGAGCTATACAAGCCACGGGCTCTGTGTAGGAGCTACACATGCGTACTGGGAACTTGTTTCATACTTGAGTATACTTCTATATACAGTTTATATAGATTTTTCTTTTTTCATTTTTTTTTTGGCAGCAGTGCTGGGTAGTCAAGCTGCTGGTCTTCCCCAAACCATATAGTAAATGCCCCCAAGAATCCTTTCTTTATATAATTCTTCCTTGGCCCATTAAATCTTCCTGTGTCTTTAAGTACAATAGGATTCTCACAGTGAAGATATTCTAATGGAGCGTTAAATCTAAATACATTTGTCTGGGCTTATTAAAGTTTTTGCTCCCGACCATCCATTAGTAATGTGGGTTGTTATTACAGCTTAATTATTTATAAGCTGCATAGTTGATCTGTATCTCCTATATTATGCCCCTTCCTCTTGGTTTTCCTGCTGGTCTAAAATTGACTTGTATGGCCTTTTTACAAATGTGTTATGTCGCTAGTTTGCAGCAACCATCTTATTATACGAGTTGTAGACTGGTGAATTCTGATCAGATTGTTTGTCTCTAGTGCTGTTCCTATCGGGAATGAGGGGAAGCAGGGAAAGGGAGGCCTAATGCGGCTCATAACAAGATATTGGACTGTATGTGCAAAAGGTAAGCAGGGGTTGTGTATTCAGAGATATTAGTCTACATTCTCACTAACAGAATTCCTGCAAACCCTTTGGTTTTGCAATGCAAAATTATGTAAATTATGGAAGTGAACACTTTGCTAATAATGTGTTACCAGGGAAGCTCTGTTCTTACTCTAAAAAAATATGTACAACTAAAGGGTGTCAAACTGGCTTGTGGAGTATTCTAAGCAAAGCAGTGCTTCATGGGAAAAAAAGTATGCAATATAGCCCTCCCCTAGGAATAGCGGGACTCTTTGGTACCACCTGTTAGCAGTAGATGGCACCAGACATATCTCTTCCTTCTGGAGCAGGGCTACTCGACATGTTTTCTACTGGTTTGTAAAATTCTAAATAATCACCACCGGGTTATCCTATTTAGAGAGCCCATAGTCTGCAAGCCATTGGCAAAACCTAATGCAACACCAGAAGTCCCTTCCATTCTAGTAGTGACTGCTAATCCTGTATAGTAGTTAGTTGACTTTGGTGGGGTCTACAAATGGATCAGCCACTGCAGACCCCAAAAGTTTCGACCGTTTAGCCAAAATGCAGCTGTATGTAATTTTATGTTCTAACATGAACATAATGTTAGCTACACCTCCAATAAAATATCATTAGGATTTTATGATTTTCTCTGCATCTTATACCTTAGGGGTCATTTACATGTTTTGTGCACGGTCTGTAAATGTGCTATGGAATCGACTTCTTCAAATCTCCCAACATCATCATTCATTATGATGCTGACAGCTCTGCAACTGTTTAAATCTTCGTGCTACTGTACCGACACAGCATATATACGGACTGTGCAAAGAGCGTGTGATCGACCCTATAGAGTGTGTGATGACGGCAGACAAGGCCACCATCTTGTGCTGTACAGTGGCTTAATTTGTAGTATCTATAACGGGCACTTGGCCTCAACAGTTGTACCCGCCATTACTTTGAAACCCGCTTCGAACAAGTCCTTTCCACTTGCACTATTTTAGGCATTTGACTAAATGTAGGTAGGCTGCCATAACAATAGTGTTTTGAACTACATCTCCACATTTAGTAGCTGCTAATTTGGCCAGGAACTAATACACCCACCCTTCCTACACACATGCTCGCTTGTGTTCTCAATGGAAATGGGAGACTAAGCTGCTTTCCCTTTGCTGAAGACTCTTCTCCATTAATAACAAAATCATTGTGCATGGAAAATTAAACATGCACACTTCCTCTTTTCCTTTACACAATGTGTTGGGTAAAATACAGGAGGTCTCTCCAAAATCTATACCTCAGTTTTATCTTAGTTAAATCTATACCTATCTATATGTCAACTGGACATACTGGTAACCATGGCCCAGAGGAACGTTGCATCTCCAAGAGAACAATTTAGTTTGAGTCAACTCCACTGTATTAATAGTACTAATGGAGCTTAACATCTTAACTGCATGTGTTCTGTTGTAATGAGGCTATGGGGCGGAGTATTGTCAGTCCTCACTGTGAATTTTCAAAGAGTTTTTCCTGAAGATCTGGATAAAAGAGAACACTCTTGAATTTATTTGCTGAATAAGAAGTTGGGCTTGGGACCCGCCGAATGCCATGGGATTGTGTCATTTTTTATATTGGATGTCCTTATTCTACAACGTTGAACTGAACGAAGACCAAGGAAAGGTGCCGTCAATACATGGCAAACCAGCAATGGAACCTCAGACTTGCGATTCGAACACTTCACAAAGGGCCTTTTAAAGACTCACTAAAGAAAGGTTACAGTTCCCAAACACCGGAAATCACTGCATACTTTGGCTGAAGAATTATGCATGAAGCCAGATGCCGTATGGACAATTGACTTCATTGCTATGACTCTTTTGGTTGAATGCATGTGCTGCCGAAAAATGTCAAGTAAAAGAAAATAAATGAGATATTAAATATTTGTGTCATGATGGTCTTTCTTTCTGTTTGAGAATTTAATCGCCCCTTAATATAGTCATGAAGACCTTCATATGTATGGGTTTAATTCTGATCATTGAGGCATTGATCTGAACCTAATTTTAAAGGGGTTATCCAGTCCTATAAAAACACGGCCACTTTCTTCCAGAGACAGCCCCACTTTTGTCTCCAGATTGGGTGGGGTTATGTAACTCAGTTCTATTGAAGTGAATGGAGCTTAATTGCAAACTACACCTGAACTGGAGACCAGAGCTGTGCAGTCTCTGAAAGTGGCCATGTTTTTGTAGTGCTGGATAATCCCTTTAACTTTGAGTCACTGGAAGCTTGTAGGTAAAAGCATTGTTGCTGTCAGACCCTTCTCTGGTCTCACAGAAGTCACTGCCACGAAAATAAACTTTTGACATGATCTCCTCGCTCTGCACATTCCTCTCAGCTCTATGTCACATGACGAGAAGGCCACATAATGTTCTTGTTCCTTTGATCTGAACACTCTGACTGATAAAAACTTTTGAAATGTCTCCCTGATGTGTCAAAAGTTTATTTTAATGACAGGCACTGTTTAAACAAATTTCTGACATGTGAAAAGTTTGTATTGGTGGGATCCGGGGGCTGGAGGCCGACTGATAGCTAGAACGGAGGAGCAGTGCCCGCTTAGTACTTATTCTCATCTCTAAAACAGCTTATTAGAGCAATGTATGGTCATAATACATATAAGATGAGACACAGAAACTATAAGTTGAAAAGGGGGCTAAAGAACTAATGCATTAAAGGGGTTGTCCAGACAAAACGAAAAATGGCAGGACAACAGGGTGACGTAACCCTAACAAACAAGTCCCCCCCCAATGCACAGAAATATTGATTGAACCTGCTGATATCTGCAGGATTGGCCACCTGTCTTATATGTATGGTGTCCACCCAGGTCTACTCCAACACAAAGATAAGGTATACTGAATTTCAGCACATCTAAACTTTAAGTTTTAGGTGTAGCTATGATGCCATCAGACGTGTCTAATTATATTTTACTCCTATCTCACCACTACAAATACACCGGAGCCTGAGGTCAGGAGGAACAGCTGTCGGCATAGTGTAGATTAGGGATGGGGATCCTCAAATTACAAAAATGTAATAAATACTTTGATTAAGGGTGCGTTCACACGTACAGGATCTGCAGCAGATTTGATGGTGCAGATTTGATGGCCCAGAATTGATTTGCTTTGAATCTGCGCCATCAAATCTGCTGCAGATCCTGTACGTGTGAACACACCCTAAAAATAAAAAAAAAAATAATAATAAATGGGCATGATTGGAATTGTAGTTTTGCAACAGCTGATGGTCCAAAGGTTACCTATTACTGGTTTAGGCAGAGGACAGGAGCCTATGTGAGAGAGCGTAGCACTGTATACACCTTACTGTCCATGGAGGATATTAGTAATCAGCTTCATTTTTTTGCTTGAAGGAAGGCAAACCACTTTTTGCAAATGTATAGATGCATTATATTCTAGTTTTTTTTCTCTTTTTTTTCTATTCAGTTTATTATTTACTTTTATACAGTTAAAATTGAGGTAATGCGTTAGTATGTATGAGGACAGAATACCTGGATGTGTGTGTATGTTTTGTATTTTACATAGCAGTGTTTGGTGGCCAATGTTAACATGTACCTTATCCACTTACAGGGAAGCTTTAGACCAGGGATGTGGAACCTGCGGCCCCCCAGCTGCAGCAAAACTACAATTCCCATTATGCATGGACAGCCAAAGCTTTGGCTGTCCATGCATGATGGGAGTTTTAGTTTTGCAACAGCTGGAGGGCCAAGATTCCCTATCCCTGCTTTAGGCTAATGCCACTCATTGTGTACAATTCATTCACTGAATGAGTAGGTAGAGGCTTAAATTATTCCAGCACTTTACTTCCTCCCTGCTGATGGGTAGACTAATAGACATACAAATATTCATCAAAAATTCATTTTGAATATTGTACAAAACCAAGGAGTAGCCATCTGTGTGTAAGTTCTAACAGGAGGAGTAGGCTTGTAGATAGGATGCCCCTCAAATTTAACTCACTCAAGGGGCCTAATGCCAGACAATGGCTTTCTCTGCCAGACTTAGATTTGAATGAAGCATCAATTCATGTGTCAGTAACACTCCCAACAATAAAGAGAACACCTTATCATACAAATGGAATATTAACTGTTCCATTCTAATAGGAATTATAGTTTTCCGCCTTTATTGTATTAAGTTTACATGGAGTTCATCTTACATGTATGAAGAGGTTATTCATTCTACAGAGCAGTAGTCCAGCCTAACACTGTATAATGCATAAGTGATAAATGATATGTATATGTGGATTAAGCTGCTGTATGTTTTCTCTGGCAGCCAGTGGACATCACCTCTGCAATGAATGAACGTGCAGTTGCCCAGACCAGGCTTACAGGAAATCCTTATGACATTGAAGCCTTGTATATGCTGAATCGTGCACAGGAGCAGGTCAGTTTAATTTGTCTTTTTGTTCTTTTATCTTGGTAGCAAAAATTATTTCTAGCACATTTGACATGTAAATAAGTGTCAAATGAGCTATTAATTATTAACCATTATCAATGAAATACATATGAATACATATCAGAATTATCTATCCTTTTTTTTTTTTTTTTTTTAATAAACAAAAAGGTGTGTGTGTGTGTGGGGGGGGGGGCTGGCAGGACCAGGTTACAAGGTTATCCATCTGTGTGAGTGGCTGCTAGGTAATTTGGCTGCACTCCCTACTGGGAAAAGATGGATCCGGTCCTGGAATACTTTTCTCAGTTTCCCAGGATGGGATCCATTTTTTCTAAGCACTCAGAAATGGCAGGGAGTGGAGCAGACTTCAAAGCCTGAAGCCTGATGAGCAGAATGCAGATAGGAACATAGCACTTTGCTTCATTCCTACTGTAGATTTGCTCATCTCTAGTTTTGTCTACAGGAGAAATGTAAAATTACCTAGCAGCCACTCACACAGATGGAGAACCGTGTAATGTCCAGACAGGCCTGTAGCAGCAACAGCCGTTGTTTGTTAGTGGCTTATAGCTCTGGATAGTATATGGAGGGCTTTGAGACCACTTCCATATGTTCTCATATTTACCTGTGGAGTAGTAGAGAGCTGTTGAATTTATACATGGGAGAAATGTGGTCATCTGTGGAGTGTGACTCCTGTGTGTGTGTGTGTATATGTGTGTGTGTGTGTGTGTGTGTGTATGTGTATATATGTATATATATGTATATGTTCTCCATGCAAATATGCTTTACATCACATCTTCTGTTGATTTTAGATTTTGAAAGTTATAACAAAAGTGACACTTTAATAATATATAATTTATTTTATAAAAAGAAAAAAGTCCCATTAGAGTAGCTCTTTAAAGGATGTTTTCTGGACTTTTTCTGGTTTTCCAGACAGCACTGTACATTTTGTAGCTGCCATGCTGGGTTATTCTATTCATCTCAATGAGAGCTGAGCTGCAGCTCTGGCAAATAGTTGTGGGTCAGCCCTTATCAGATATTGACAGCCCATTCCATTATAGGCCTGTCTTTATGCAGTTCTCAGTGGTGTGATGGTGTTTAATATAGATAACTTAGTCCATAAACCGCCGTTGACATTTACGGGGAAGCCCTAATCCTGTCCTGCTTTCTCCTGCAGATTGATGCCTGGGCTCAGTCTACTTCGATACCTGGACAGTTCACAGGGAGCACCGGAGCGCAGGTCCTGTCTGCAGAGGAGATCAGTAACAGCGGCCCTCAAGCCTGGCTTAAAAAGGTACGTTTCAAACAAGCAGAGGTATTGGCCTGGATTACGCAAATGCTGAGAACGTGGCCAGCGCTTGCTTCCAGTAGTCTCTTAGTACATGTTCGCCTGCCATCACAACATGGCTGCAATTTCACAAACCGCCACAAAATGAAACAACAAATTACTGCAACATAATGTTTTGAGTTTTTCCCCTACCATTCCTCTTTAGTTTCATTTTGGGCTGGTTTCGTGACACCACCAGTCCTTTAAAATCTTACTTTTTTTCCCCCCTTTTTGGTGAAATGATGAATTCCTGTGTTTCCCCAAAACCGGTCTGTTTCACTGTTCCTTTAGCTGTGTTGGTCGTTCACATGATAAAAAACAGAATATACAACCCATAGATACAATTTTGGATGCTTCATACAACAAATCCCTTGCTCTTCTGCTGGAGCCCTGATACAGAAAAGCAACTGATGGTATGCAGAGAAGTGGAGATGTCGTCGTCGTCATCAAGAGAAGACTGACCGTGTGCATCCAGAGGAGCATTGCAAGATTGTCCTGGTGGGGAACGATCACCTGACCCTCTTCAGACGTTTCTGCAAGACCTCGGTTAAGCAGCTGCTTCCTCGGCTCTCCCCTCTGCATACCAGATTTTGCTTCAACATTCACATGTAGCAGTGAGCAGCGGGACTTCCTTGAAATCATATCACTCCCGCCGTGATTAAGAAGGGTCCGTAAGGAAAGTTCTGTGTTACCATGTGAACATAACACACAGAGCTGATGGACGGAGAGGAGGTGCACTTGTTGTTTTGCATTGTGACGGCACAGCGAAACAGACCTTGATGCTGAAAAATTCTATCATTACAAAGCAGGTTCTAAAGAGGAATCGGACCCCGGTGTGAATATGGCTGGGGTCTATGTCACTCCCAGCCCTTCTTTTATGAGAATGTCCTGGCATTGAGAAGGGCGAATGGAACTCGTAAGTAAGTAAACCCTTGGGTGTTGAAAGCGAGGAGATCCAGCATGGAGGGAGGTTCTTCTGCATGATCTGGTTAAGTCCAACATTATGTGGACATGACAGGTCAGAGGCCTTTCAAACCGGTTCTACACTTTAATGGTGATTGAGTACGCTTAACTTTTTTTTTTTTTTTTTACTGTGCAATGTTGAGGGACTGCTCGGTATCATACTAACTTTGTTGGGGGGGTTGGGGGGATGGTGGGGGGGGGGGAGGCGACCATTTGTTACTGTTTTTTGCCACAGTCCAGGATGAAGTGATGAGTCTAGGTATCAGGAAGACGGTAGGACAGCTTCCTGCTTGGGTAAGCAATGGGTTACAAGAGAGGGGATAGTTCACAGTCACCTGTGAACTTTCACCGCTCTGTATGGAAACTTGTTGCAGGGTCAGATCCTTGTATGTGCCTCGTGTCCATGGTCTCTGCCTGCTCTCCTATCACAGCGCTGCGGCCACAGAGGCATAGGTACGTAAGCATTTCAAGAGTCTTTACATTTAATTTGCTTTGTACAAATGGTCTAAGGACTAATTGGTAGAAATGTCAGGACTGTTACCATAGGAAAGTGTGTACTGTAACTGTTCATAGCTGTGTCTGTATAGTGATGGTTTAGAGGCGACCTGCATTGGGTTAAGGATCTGCGTTGGAGAAGCTTTGCAGTTGCTTTTATACTAATACCCGGCTCGGCTATTTTTTCTCTTTCGTGTCTTTCTCCTAGGATCAGTTTCTGAAGGCGGCACCAGTCACCGGAGGACGCGGGGCTCTGCTCATGAGGAAAATGGGCTGGAAGGAAGGAGAAGGACTGGGAAGAAATAATGAAGGAAACGTAGATCCTATTCTTCTTGATTTTAAAACTGATCGTAAAGGTAATAGATCTGATGAGATTTTTTGGTTTTCCATAGTTTCTCCCCCTCTGGATTTCTAGGAGCATGGTGGCATGTTCTGTTATGGCTGCAGTAAAAAAGGGAAATGGCGTCCACCACAACGATGTGACATCTCATTGGTATAAGGGTGGGTTCAGACTGAGGAATTCTCGTGGAAAATGTCCGCGGAATTCCGTCAGCTGTCCGCCCGCACATCTGGGCGCCTTTACGCCGGCTCCATAGACACCATTCTATGGGCCGGCGTATTCCGCTATACGCTGAAAGAAGTGTCATGTCACTTCTTTTAGCGGATCACGGAATACGCCGGCCCATAGAATGGTGTCTATGGAGCCAGCGGTAAAGCGCATGCCCGTGCGGGCGGACAGCTGACGGAATTCTGTGGATATTTTCCACGAGAATTCCTCAGTCGGAACACGCCCTAAATGAGAAACTGAAAGCAGAATGGTACGACAAAGGATGCTAATAAATACTTGATTATGGTCAAAGCGAATTGGTCACCAGAACATACCTTTGTTGCTTGTGCCTGGGTTCTTATTGTGAAAAACACTGTGTGTATTTGGAATGTGCGTAGTGTCAAGGAGGTGGCCCTTATCACCAGTGTTGAGCTGACTTATTGGGTTCAGCAACGTTCTCTGAACCCAAAAACTTGGCATTTGAAGTTGGATGGCGTCTTAGGGCTGCCAGGAAAACATGCAGCCCATAGCCCTGGGGAACTATAGGCCCTACCTACTTGACATTATTCATGTCAATTAAATTATTGGCCCTTTTTATGACTATGACTATAAAAACATATACACTTGTAACAAAGGTATGTTCTGAATGATCATTCAGTACATAAAGCAGCAAACTGCACCATATATCTCCAAACTGTAATTCTCACTAAAGGACATCCACCATATCCTTCTCAGTCCAACATATTATGCAAAAATAATGAAAAGATTGGTGTTTAATACACCTGTACCTGTGTACCCCCAGACTGTAGTCCTCTGTACTACTGGATCCTCAAAGAAGGAAATCCACAAACTCTGGCCATAAATCCATGCAAGATAGTTTGATTTCAAGGTACTGGTACAAATTAGCTCACAGGCTGCTACATTCACCCAAGCCACCACCTTGTGCATGTAGAAGGAGAAGCATATCCTCCGAAACGTCCACAGGACACCAGGTGGACGCTTGGGTGAATGTAGCAGCCTGTGAGCTAATTTGTACCAGTACCTTGGAATAAAACTTGCATCTTGCATGGATTTATGGCCAGAGTTTGTGGATTTCTTGCTTTGAGGATCCAGTAGTACAGAGTACTATGGTCTGGTGGTACACAGGTACAGGTGTATTAAACAACAATCTTTTCTCTCACTATTTTTGCATAATATGTTCTGAATCATTTAATTGACATCAACCTTGTGGTGTTGCCAGCTTGAAAGGCAATCACGGGGTGAAGGATTTGCTTTAAAGGGGTTGTTCACCAAAAATGTTTTTCTTTCAAATCAACTGGTGCCAGAAAGTTTATACAGATTTGTAATTTACTTCTATTAAAGAAGTCTGGTGTATGCCCTGCAAAAAGTGGTGTATTTCTTTCCAGTCTAACACAGTGCTCTTTGCTGCCACCTCTGTCCATGACAAGAACTGTCCAGAGCAGCAGCAAATCCCCATAAAAAACCTCTCCTTCTCTTCAGACTGGAAAGAATACACCACTTTCTGATGGACATACTGGAAGACTTGATTTATATATATATATATATATATATAGATAGATAGATAGATAGATAGATAGATATAGATATATATATATATATATATATATATATATATATATATATATATATATATATATATATATATATATATATATATGACACCACTTTCTGACACCAGTTGATTTGAAACAAAAAATATTTTTTATTGTGAACTACCCCTTTAACCCCTTAACGACAAAGGGCGTATAGGTACGCCCTATTACCGGTAAGGGCGTTTAGAGCGGGGCCGCACGGCGACCCCGCTCTGAACCGCGGTGGTCCCGGGTGCCACTTGTAGCCCGGGACCGTAGGTCTATGCTGCAGAGATCTCAATGAGAGATCAAAGTGTATATACTAGAAGTCCCCCAGGGGGGCTTTCTAGTATATGTGTAAAAAAAAAAAAAAAAAAAAAAAAGTGTTGTTGTCAATAAAAAGCCCCCTCCCCTATTAAAAGTCTGAATCACCCCCCTTTTCCCAGGTTATAAATAAAAGTAAACAAATAAATAAACAAACATATTTGCTATCGCCGCGTGCGTAATCGCCCGAACTATTAATTAATCACATTCCTGATCTCGCACGGTAAACGGCGTCAGCGCAAAAAAATCCCAAAGTGCAAAATTGCGCATTTTTGGTCGCATCAAATCCAGAAAAATTGTAATAAAAAGCGATCAAAAAGTCGTATATGCGCAATCAAGGTACCGATAGAAAGAACACGTCATGGCGCAAAAAATGACACCTGACACAGCCCCATAGACCAAAGGATAAAAGCGCTATAAGCCTGGGAATGGAGCGGTTTTAAGTGACGTATATTTGTTGACAATGGTTTGAATTTTTTACAGGCCATCAGATACAATATAAGTTATACATGTTATATATCTTTTTAATCGTAACGACTTGGAACGTGCATAACAAGTCAATTTTACCCCAGGGCGTATGGCGTAAAAACACATTTCCCCCAAATAAACAAAATGCGTGTTTTTTTTCAATTTCACCACACTTTGAATTTTTTTCTGGTTTCGCAGTGTACTTTATGCAAAAATTCAGCCTGTCATTGCAAAGTACAATTAGTGACACAAAAAATAAGGGCTCATGTGGGTTTCTAGGTGGAAAAATGCAAGTGCTATGACCTTTGATGCACAAGGAGGAAAAAACGAAAACGCAAAGATCGAAATTGGCTCTGTCCTTAAGGGGTTAATGTCATTAGCTCTGATGACAGCCGTTTTGCATTGCAACAGCTGACTAGAGACCACACAAGTTTAAAAGGAAGGTTGTCTTCTGCAGCCAGTGGTCTGACAGCCTTAGGGTGTGTTTACACAGAGAGATTTATCTGACAGATTTTGGAAGCCAAAGCCAGGAATGGATTTGAAAAGAGGTTAGATCCCAGTCTTTCCTTTATGACCTGATCCTTGTTTATAGTCTATTCCTGGTTTTGGCTTCAAAGATCTGTCAGATAAATCTGTCTGTGTAAACGCACCATTAGACAGGATTCTTCATATCTCGTTTTGTTTGCCATATGAGACCTATGATCAACATAGATAATGATTGTAAGGGAGGAATTGCTTGGGTTTTTTGGTGTATTTATTTATTTTTTATATCATGTTGTCTTTATGGACAGCGTTGTTTTTACTGTACTAACTTTTTGTCTTGTAGGTTTGGTAGCTGATGGGGAAAAAGCTTCTAATAAACTGGCTCTGCCCGCAATGAAGGATCTGTCTGGTGAGTTGCACCCATGTGTTGGGTAGTTGAGGACACCACTGATTCTCTGACCTGTAGATTGTAATTCATCTTCTCACCTATTGCACTCTAAATCTTTGGGCCCGAATAGTGCTTCTTACTGGCATTCACCTTGAAATGGATAAGCTTTCCCTAAAGGGGATTTTAATGACAGTGTATCATCTGACAAGATATATTAGGAAGGGGCCATGACCTGGTCTGCAGTGTATGTAATCCCTTTTTGTGCTGAAATTGACATTAAAATCTGTGGTTGGCCTTTGAGGAATAGGGAACATTCGGCCCTCCAGCTGTTGCAAAACTAAAATTCCCCTCCGTATCTTTGGCTGTCTAGGCATGATGGGAATAGTAGTTTTGCAACAACTTGAGGGCCAAAGGTTCCCCATGCCTGCCTATCATAAGAAAGTGAAGGGTTCAACATAGTTGCCATATATCAATGTACAGAAGATGGATGAAGCGTCATTAGCTGTGACTAATACACAACATTGAATATAACTAATTCCATAAAGTTGCTTCAGTTTTTTTTTTAGGCAGCGGTCATTACTTTACGTTTATTTTGCAGGAAAGCATCCCATCTCCGCTCTGATGGAGCTGTGCAACAAGAAGAAATGGTCCCCACCAGAATTTGAGCTTGTGGACGACACCGGCCCTGAGCACCGCAAGCGGTTTCTTTTTAGGGTAAGAGACTTTTTAGGCTATGTTCACACGTCGTTTTTGCTAAAATAATGCCCATTGTTTTCAATCTTCAATGATTCCCATTAAAGTCAATGCAAACAATGGCGGTTTGTTCACAAGCTGTATAGAATAATGTCCGTTCACAGCTCCCGTCAAATTAATGATCGCGATGTATATTTGTGTTCTTTATTTTACGTTGTTTACACAATGATTTATTTTCTGGCCGTCATTTAACCTTTTTTCAACTAAATTCAATGTAACTTTTAAAAAGCCACACCCAAAAGAATGTGAAAAGCGGCAAGCATTAAACCTGAACCTAAGTAATGAACCAACGGCTTTCATTGCAATGACTGCCGCCAAAGTATGCTAAACAATGGCTGTAATGTTAAACTCAAAACAACGGCTGTAGAAAAACATTGTGTGAACATAGTCTTACATAGACTTTCCAATGGGGAGGAAGAGAATCGGCATGTTGGCTGGCCAGGCATGATGGGAATTGTGGTTTAACAACTGGAGGACCTCAAGTTTGACACCTGTGACACAGTGGATCAAGCTTTCCCTTTTCCCTGCACTGCACCTCTCTTCTCTTGTTTGGTTGAAAATGTAGGGACACTTATGAGCACTATGAGTAAGATATTAGAGCATGTTTGACACCACTGCATTGTGTTATGCCTCGGTCAGAGGGCTCAGAGCATGACTTATATTTGCTCTTTTTAGAATCTGTGCCATGCACTAACCAGAGGATCAGTTTTGCTTGGAGTTTAACTTTTAAAGCTGATGTTCAGGATATGAAAAAGCACAGCTACTTTCTCATCGAAAAATAACCTGAGTACAGGGGCGATGCTGTGAGGTATTGCAATTCAGCTCCATTCACTTCAATGGAATTGAACTGCAAAACCCAAACTAAGGACAACGGTGGTGCTGTTCTGGAAGAAAGCCGCCATTTTTTTAAAGCCTGATATGGACTTCTCCTCTTGGCTACAAAATAAGTTTGCATTCCATGTAACTAAATTCCTAGACATAAGGTTTTTTGTTTTTCTGCCCTTACAGGTAACCGTAAATGGAGTGTTATGTCAACCAAGTCAACCCAGTGTTACCAAGAAGCTGGCCAAGGCTACAGCTGCCGCCGCTGCCCTCCAGGCCCTGGGTGCATTACCGAAGGAAAACATGACCTCTACAAGTAACTTCTGCAGTGCCTCCACCAGTACGTTGTAGGTCCTTGGGATTTTTTTTTTAAATAGATGAAAGAAATCAGTACAATAAAATGGACATGAATCTCTGATATCTACGTAAAATCCAGGCAAAGTCTGAAACTTTTTTTTATGATTGCATGACCTTAATGTGTTTTGTATCCAAGGCTGAGTCTGTGGCTTTTGTAGTTTACGGCTTGTTTGGGTTATAATTTCTTATATAATTGTTTAATTAAGGAATGTTGCTCTTCATACTTTCTAGTTCTTTCTATCACTGGTAGAACGGCTTTGTGTGTGATGCTATTTGCATCGGGAACTTACCATCTGTTTCTCATGCTGGATCTGGGGAATGGTACAAGATGATGAATCCAGGCAGCTTTGATGTCTTCTATGCTAGAGGAACACATTTCATGGGTTAATGTATACCCATCTAGTATCCAGAGAACTGATTGCAGTATTTGCTTTAGTAATTGTCTCTAACTGTAGTGAAACTATAACTCCCAGCATGCCTTGACAGCTGCCGGCTGTCAGGACATTCTGAAAGTTGTAGTTTTTCCATAGCTTGGAGTCTACTTGCCTGTCATATTGCCTGAGAACAGATGATAAGGTGACTGACACAGCCCTCTGTTCTACCAGTTTGTTTATCGTGCCTGTGTTTCAGCTGTGATTTTATACATGAATCTGTCCGGATCCTTATAGCTTCAGCAGAGGAGCTAAATCTATCTGGGCCAGAAATATGGCCTGCAAGAGATCAAATGTTGTTTAATTGTAAATAAATCTTAATAAAGTATCATGTCTTGGCTGATTCATTGGATTCTTTACTTTGGGACTGGATGGAAGGGCAGAAGATGAGAATGTGTATGAGTGTGCAGTATGAAGCCACAGTCTTTTCAACCTCAAAAAAGACCCAAACAACACTCTGCGGTCCTCCTATCGCCTTTTCCATAGGTGAAAATTTTCATATTACACTCCTTATAATCATTGATGTATGAAAGCTTTCCCTTTACCCACTCCTAGCCAAGTGCCCTGGTGTTGTTCTTATCCTAGTTTTCTGCTACATTACCAGTCAGTTTCCCACATGATATAATTGTGTTCAGACTCTGATCCCTTCTACATTTTATAAACCATATGATGCAAAATCTGTGTACATGATGGGAAAAGTACCACTCATGCCTCTAGGCAGCGTAATTGTGTTACTCATGGCCCCGTCTTCTGACAGTACTTGCACATTACCTGTTCCCAGGTGGTGTAATTGTGTTGCTGAAAGCCTTTGTGCTCTGCTGTATGGTGCTCCAAATATGCAGTATCTGGTCCCTGAAAGTGAATTGTGTTATCCAATGCTACAACTAATACTATACAGTATCACATTGCCAGATGGTGTACTAGTCTACAGCCACTTAGTGTGCTAAAATTCAGGTCTGTTCACATACACTGTTCAAAAAAAAATAAAGGGAACACTCAAATAACACATCCTAGGTCTGAATAAACGTGACCTTGTTGGATGGAGTGAGATATTATGTCCCAGGTGTGCTCAATGGGGCCAGTCAGTAGCTTTCAAATGACTCTGTACCCACACTCTGGCCCCACCAAACCACTTGTACCTACAGATAGGTGCTTTTAATCCAAGATCTGTCCTGGGGACCATTTGGCAGGCGATGCAGTTAATGTCATAACTTTTAAACTAGCAGCCCTGTGCTCTTTGGCCGTGGCTTACATTGTGTATGCATTAGGCTAGCACAACCTCTATGTCCCTCATCATTAGGAATGCTCCAGACAGATTGCCTCCTATTCGCCAGCTGTGTGAGCCCAGCACATGGGCTGGATTGTTAAGGCACCTGTGTAGTTTTCACTGCAGAGGACTAGGAAAAATAGTGAAGAGGAGGGACGGAGAGGTTGTGCTAGCCTAATGCATACACAAACTAAGCCACGGACAAAGGGCACGGGGCTGCCAGTTTAAAAGTTTATGACAACTGCATCACCTACTGAATGGACCACAGGACAGATCTTGGCTTAAAAGCTGCTATCTGAAGGTACAATCTGTTTGGGGGGGGGGGGTCAGATTGTGGGTACAGAGTCTCTTTAATGCCTTCATCTTGCTGGAACTGCTGACATACTCCAGCCACATGAGGTCTAGCATTGTCCTGCATTAGGAGGGGAGGAACCCAGGGCCGACGACACCAGCATATGGTCTCACAAGGGGTCTGAGGATCTCATCTTGGTACCTAATGGCAGACAGGCTACCTCTAGCGAGCACATTGGGGGCTGTGCAGCCCTCCAAAGCAATGTCACCCTACATCATTACTGACCTACTTGAAAACTGGTCATGCAGGAGAATGTTGCAGGCAGCATGTGCTCAGTGTGAACCTGCTCTCATCCGTGAAGGGCACAGAGTGCCAATGTTGAGTCTGCCAATATTGGTGTTCTTTGGTAAATGCCAATGTCCTGTACAGTGTTGGACTGTAAGCTCTTGGACTTGTGGAAGTTGGGTGCTCATACCATCCTCATGGAGTCTGTTTCTGTAGACACATTGATATTAGTGGCCTGCTGGAGGTCTTCCTATAGCCCCCTCCATGTCTCCGCTCCATGCTCTGGACACTGCTGACAGATACAGCTAACCTTGCCACAACCTGCATTGATATGCCATCTTGGATGATCAGCATCACCTCATACCACCTCTGGGTGAGAGCAATGACAAAATGCAAAGGTGACCAAAAAAATGACAAGCCAATGAGTGTACTACAGCGCTTCACTATTACTTTAGATTCACTCACCTCTATTTGCAGTCACAGATATGAAAGGCACCAAATGTCTCCCTGACCCAACAGCTATCTAACAGTGTCAGCAGTTTGGAACATGAATTATAGCGAACAGATTCCCTTGAAACAGCAGGACCTCACAGGAGAGTGGCCAGTTCTGATCGACTAGATCAATAATTACACCTCCATCATAGTTAACCACACATTTCCTACTACATAGGATTTGGCCATAATCCAGACTGCAAAAAAATATTGACATGCCCTAGTGCAGACCATAATCGCAGCACAGTCACACCAATAAACAGTCTTAGGGCTTATCTGTAATTTGCAGATGACATAGATAGTGTCCATGTCTGCAAACCATACAGATCCATAATTCTAGCTACATATGCAGATACAATACAGATGCATTTTTGGCAGACATAATATACTGTCTGGGGGAGGGGGGGAATAAAAGGAATATGTAGATGTAGCCTTATGCAATGCAGTACTGCATCCAAACATACAGGTTTTCTTTTTAGTTACACAATACCGCTACCAGCTGATTCAATACATGCTGCAGGTATTGTCAGAACACATTTCACCTGAGGGTGCTCTTACAATGGACAGCTTTTGAAGTCCAAGGCTGTGTTTAAATATGTAAGGTCTTTTTAGGCCCAATTCCCACATTCCGTAAAACATGGAACCTACAGAGGGGTAATCCCTTTAGTAGACTCTGTCCCTGCCCAGCATCACGATCAATATGCCGCCAGGAGGGGGCAGAGTGTTTGAATTTTTGCAGCACTGTAATGAAACTCCATGAGTGAACATACCAAAAACCAGGTGTGGATCATAAAGAATTACATAATATCAAGAACCTGCCTCTACGTTTCTCCTCTTGGCTTTGTAATAAAGTTTACAAAACTTTTTTTTTTAAATAAAAAACAAAGGGCAGTGACGTTTACCTGATAGGACATTCGCTTTAACTGTTTGAGCTCATAGAATCATAATAACTTAAATTACTTACGGTAATTGTTTTTCTTTGAGCCCATGACAGCACCCCTGGAGAGCGTCCATCCCCCTTCTCATAAAACAGGAAACAGCCGCCAGGCAATCAATCAATCAAGCTTTAAAAGGAGCCGCATCAACCCCTTACACCAGTTCGTTCCACAAGTATCCTGGATTCTAGAAGATATAAACACAACTCTGCTCTCCAGCAGAGAAAAATAGCTCCCCTCAGTGGAGAGTTCACTTTCCACCTAAGGAGGCAGAAGCAACTAGAAAAAGGTTTTCTACATTCATTGAGAACTGAATGAATAATCTTATCTCACATGTTTAATGATAATACCAAAAACCCTACTTAAACACACCCGGTGAAGAAATTTTATATATATATATAAAAAGGGTGGGTATTTAGAGGGGTGCTGTCATGGGCTCAAAGAAAAACAATTACCGTAAGTAATTTAAGTTTTCCCTTCTCGCCCTATGACAGCACCCCTGGAGACTAGACTAGGCTAAATTAGGGGGGGGGGGGGGACTACTGCCTGCAGGACTTTTCTCCCGAAGGAGAGATCCTCAGTACCTGGCAACTGCAACCTATAATGCCTGAAAAATGTGTGAGGTGAGCTCCAAGTAGCCGCTCTGCAGATCTGAGAGATAGATGCTGCAGCCCTCTCAGCCCAGGAAGTAGAGAGTGCTCTAGTTGTATGGGCACCAAAACCTGTAGGAGGAACCAATTTAGAAGAGGAATAGGTTAGGAAAATAGTATCCTTAATCCATCTGGCTACAGTTTTTGCGGAAGCTGACTGGCCCCTATTTTTGCCGGAAAAAAGGACTAGCAACTGTTGAGATTTCCTCCATTCCTTTGTTTTTTCTAAATACATGATAAGGCACCTTCTAACATCTAATGCATGAAATCTTCTTTCTCCATCGTTCTTAGGCTCGGGACAAAAAGATGGTAAAATCACCTGAGAGCGATGAAAATCAGTTACCACCTTAGGTAAAAAAGCTGGGTCTGGTGACAGGACAACTCTATCTGGAAGAATGTTCATATAGGGTTTATTAATGGATAAGGCTGATATTTCCCCTACTCGTCTAGCCGTCGTAATTGCTAATAAAAAAGCCAATTTTAAGGTTAAGATCTTATCTGATAGTTCTTCTAATGGCTCAAAAGGTGATACTGACAGGGCTGTCAAAACGATGTTTAAGTCCCACGGTGGAGTGCTAGGTGTAATCATGGGTCTAAGTCTGCCTGTAGCTTTAATAAACCGCCTAATCCATGGGTGGTCTGCAATTTTATGATCAAATAAAGCGCTAAGGGCAGATATTTGTACTTTTAATGTGCTAGGTTTTAACCCTAACTCAAGATCTTTCTGCAAAAACTCCAAGACTTTAGGAATGTCTGGGGGTATTAACACGTTTACCGGGACAGACATGAATTTACAAAAAGCTTTCCAAGTCCTCAGATATATTTGGGAAGTGACTTTCTTTCTGCTAGCTAATAAGGTATCAATGAATGCATCTGATAAACCTCTATCTAGCATTAGTCTCCTCTCAATAGCCAGGCCGTCAGATGAAGATTTAGTGATGGATCAAAAACTGGTCCCTGAGATAGAAGATCTGGAACTTCCGGAAGGACCCACGGCCTGGCTACTGAGAGCTTCCTGAGCCAAGAAAACCAAACCCTCCTTGGCCAGAAGGGTGCCACTACTATGACTAGCGCTTTGTCCTGACGTATTTTTCTCAGCATCCTCGGAATCATCCGAATGGGAGGAAAAGCATAGAGCAGGCCCTTGTTCCAATCCTGAACAAAGGCATCCACTCCCGACAGAAGATCCCTGGGGTTGAGGGAAAAGAATCTCTCCACTCTCCTGTTGTCCCTGGTAGCAAAAAGATCTATTAGAGGGACCCCCCACATGGTCGTGATCTGCTGAAATACTGCTGGACTGAGAACCCACTCCCCCTGGTTGAGTGATACTCTGCTCAGGAAGTCGGCCGTGATGTTGTCCGTCCCCTTGAGATGAAGGGCTGAGATGGAGGCTAGATGATTCTCTATCAACCGGAAGATGAAATGGGATACTCTCATTAACTGATCTGACCTGGTTCCCCCCTGATGGTTCAGGTATGCCACTACTGTAGAATTGTCTGTTAGAATCCAGACATGTCTGTTCGTGATAATGTGTAGACAACGAGATAGGGTGTAAAGGACTGCTCTTAATTCCCTGAGATTCTGAGGGTCCTGACACTCTGAGCTGTTCCATTTCCCCTGTAGGAGTAAGGATTCTGCGTAAGCCCCCCACCCCGTGGGGCTGGCGTCTGTCGTGATTTGAAATATGTCTCTTTTCTGCCAAGGAATGCCTTCCGTCAGGTTCTTCCGCGTCACCCACCACTGTAGGGACCTTAGTACTGGGGGAGATAGTGTAAAAGTTTTGTCTAGTGACTCTCTCTGTCTGTCCCAGGTGTCTAGAATCTGTGCCTGTAGAGTCCTGGAATGATACTGTGCCCATGCTACTGCTGGAATGGCAGACGTCATAAGTCCCAGGACTGACATGGCCTGTCTTAGGGAACAGGAACCCCGGGTTAAAAGATCCTTTACCCTTGTTATGATCAGGTCCACCTTTTGGGGAGGAAGAAAAGAACGTTGAAGCAAAGAATCTAGTCTTATCCCCAAAAAGGAGCAAATCTGGTTTGGGCACAGGCAGGACCTCTCTAGATTTATTTCCAGACCTAGTTTTGAGATGTTCTGGATTGACAGGCAATGCTGGGAGACTACCCTTTCTGATGGCCCTACTATCAGAAAGTCGTCTAAGTATGGAATTATGACAATGTTCTGCTCTCTGACATGAGCCATGCTCTCCGCAATCAGTTTTGTGAATACTCTGGGCGCCTTGCACAAACCGAAGGGGAGAGCCCTGTACTAATAATGGTGAATCCCCCCCCCCCATATGAATTGCCACACTCAACAGATTCTGGTGGTCCGGGTAGATGGGGAGATGGTAATATGCATTTTGAAGGTCCAGAGTGCACATGTAGCAATTTTTTGAAAGGTTCAGGATGGCCGACTGAATAGTCTCCAGCAGAGGTGCCGGTTCAGGTCCTTTAGGTTTATAATTGTGCGAAACGCACCGTTGGGCTTCCTCACTAGGAACAGGGTTGAGTAAAAGCCCAACCCCCCGTTCCCAACTGGGAACCTGAACCAGCACCTCTTTCTGGAGAAGAGAAAGGACTTCGGACTCTAAAGCCGCTTGTTTCTCTGGATATCGGCTCAAATCTGTTATGATAAAACGATGACCTGGGGGAGACAGAATTTTTAGTTTTAATCCATGCTTTATTGACTCCTTCACCCAACTGCTTGAGGTTATCATCTCCCATTCCTGAGAGAATCGCATCAGGCGTCCCCCCACAGGTCCCCTGGCGTCATTTTTTATCATCTTTTTTGGAGGCGTTAATCTTGGAGAACAAATAACCCTTCCCTTTACCAGGGGCTTTCCAATTTCTTTGCTTTGGATAAGATGTTTGAGCCCCCCCCCCTTCCCTTGCTATGAAAGGGCCTCTTGGGAGGTGGAGGAACAGAGGGGAACTTCCTCTTACGGTCCGAGGCTTTTTCTAATATAGAATCCAACGCTGGACCAAACAACAACTCTCCCGGACATGGAAGGGCACATAATTTGGATTTAGACGTAGCTTCCCCCTTCCAATCTTTTACCCATATAGCTCTACGGGCTGAGTTGGAGACTGCTGTAGCTCTAGCGGCTAACCTAAGGGTGTCTGCTGAGGCGTCAGTCATAAAATCCACCACCCCAAAAATAGTCGGGAAGGCTTTTAGAAGATCTTCCCTAGGCGTACCATCTCTGATATTGGATTCTAATTCCTCTAACCAGAGCTTCACGGATCTAGCTACTGAAGTGCTGGCTACCATGGGTTTGAAAATAGCTGCAGCCGCCTCCCAGTCTTTCCTAAGAAAGCTATCTGCCCTTCTATCCATGGGATCCTTCAATGTGCCCGTATCCTCAAAAGGCAAAGCCCCCTGATTTCTCGTTATCTTAGAAACTGGAGGATCAATCATAGGGGCTCTATGCCATCTTTCAGTCTCTGTTTCGTCAAAGGGATATTTGCGTTTCATAGCCCTAGGTACAAAAATTTTTTTATCAGGTTTTTTTCCACTCTATCTATAAGATCCTTCATAGTATGATGGATTGGAAAAACTTTCTTCCTAGGGGCCAGACTTTCAAACATTTTGTCTTGAATAGATAAAGTCTCTTTAGATTCCTCCATATTCATTGTGGCTCTAACCGCCTTAACTAGGAACTCTACTTTGTCCACCGGGAATAACGGCCTGCCCGATAATTCATCAGATGAATTGTCAGAAGATGCTTGACATTCCCCCTTTTCCTCTGGATCAGATTCCAGCGTAATAACGGGACTGGAAGAGTGGGATATAGCCACCTCGGTTCTAGATGTAGAGGCTGAAGAAGCTGAGGTAGAGGCGGCTGAACCAGACCTCTCCTTAGGCATAGCCTTCGTAACTTCATCTCTAATTAAACCCCTGTAAGTACAAGTGAGATAACCTTTAGGGAACCGTTGGACCAGCATAAAACACAATCTACATAAACAGATAAATCTCACTTAATGCTCTTCATAAAGGAAGGAGACTCCTCTTCCATAACTTTAGAAAGGAACATATTGCACAGGGACTTAGAATAAGAGGAATGCACTTTCTTATGACACATCAGGCACTCCTTTTTACTCTTTCCTTTTTTAGAAGAATCCTCTGCCTGGGATTCCTTTGTCTCAGTGTGTTCTGCTTCCTCCTCCATGACTGAAGCTGAAGAAGCTGTAGTAGCAGTAGTGGGAAGCACCTCCACCTGCTGTAGTATGCTGGTCCAGAAGCTGGATGGGTTCCTGTTCCAGTTGGCACACACTTGAAAAAACCACACTCCCGCTTTAAATTCATAGAGGGGGACCGCCCCCCCCCCGCTCTCACCAATCGGTGGCGAGCTGCCAAACACCGCCGACAACAGACCGCCCCTCCTAGCCCCTGATAGATTTCTGAAGCCATCAGGTGGGAAAAGTCCTCCCCCAAGCCCCGGAGCCCCCAGCGCAGCCAGGCCCCAGTCGGCGCCGGAAGTACGCGCAAACCGGAAGTCATACTGCACCCAGGGCGCCCACCGGAAGTATGCCGCATCACATGACCGCCCAGCGACGTCATCGCGCCGCCGCGGGCACACCCGCCCGCCGGAAGCCACCGCCTATGCTGCCATGAACGCCAGGCCCCCCCCTGCAGGCCCGGAACCCGGTGGAAAAACTCACCCTGGCGGAGGGAGAAGGGAATTCAGGCAAAAAGGAGGGGAACCAGGAGGACCGCAGACTGACCAGGTGGCTCTTTTCTTGTAAGAGGCTTACACCGGCAGGGTAACCCGGGCTATCAATCCTTAGGAACCGGGCGCCCACAGCTTCAGCTTGATCCTGGCGACTTCTGGGAAGGTGCAGAGGAGCTGCACCCTCCACCATCCTTCTTCTCAGAAGACAGGAAACAGAACTGGAGTAAGGGGTTGATGCGGCTCCTTTTAAAGCTTGATTGATTGATTGATTGCCTGGCGGCTGTTTCCTGTCTCATGAGAAGAGGGATGGACGCTCTCCAGGGGTGCTGTCATAGGGCGAGAAGGGAAAAAACGATGCCAGTTATGTGATGCATAGACATTGCCTATAAGTATCATGCATTACATTGACATTTGCCTTCTGCCACCTTTATACTAAATAAAACCAATAAGAGCGCAGAGGTGACATTTTGGAGTTTATTACTAGATACATCATCCAAACACAATCACATGTAAAACAATTAAATAAATTAAGTCTGGCAGTGGAGTCATTTAAAAACAGATCTAATACAACTATATAATACATTGTAAATAGCAAGTAGCCATATCCATATTCACTACCTATAGTGCCGCTACTTTCTTTGTGTATGCGATTCAATGGGTACCTGGTCATTGTCAGAACAGGCAGCAGGTGAGTGTTTTTACAGCACCTTGACCCTTTCAGACTAGGGCCTCACAGTAGTGAAGTTTTTTTGTCTTTTTTAAATACTTTAGGACTCTCTATTAAAACGAAATCTGATTAAAAAGGTCAAATCATAAAATACTTAAAATGTTAACAATGTATGGCTCCTACATCCAGCGTAGGTGTCGCCTTCACATGTTCTTTACCTCCAGAGATAATTGCTGCAGGACAGGGACATATAACACTGACAGGCAGTCTCACTTTCTGGCAGTGAGCAGTACACACAGCGGTAGCTCATAAAGCGCTCAGCATTTCCAGGTGTATTTGTAGTCGCTCAGTTCTAACTGACGTAGTGAGGATTTTCCCAGCGTAGACACCTGGGTGAATTGTTCTAGTGTCTGCGGATGAAGACCACAGTTTGCTAGTTCTGCACCATCACTCTCCTGGGGAAAAAAAAACAAATTTTAGGACCATGAAATACAAAAATCAATAAAACATCATAGCGTACTGCTAGGATTTATTGGTCGGATCTACATTCATTTATTATGACAGGAAACCCACACTGCAGGAAAATGCAGCACAGCCCTGTTAATATGACTATCTATTCTACTCCCCCTGCATAGCAGACGGCCATGTCTGGGCAAAAAATGTCACTGCATACCCCCGAGGTTGAGCGCCAACATAAGCAGTAACGTAATGGCCTATACTATTGATATACCATAACATTACAAGATGTGACCACACCCTTAAGAAAGTCATCTATCAGTACATGCAAAATGTGCTGGATAGGAAACACTGCTGTAAATATAGGGTATAAATCAGTATAAACTCACAGCTCTGACCTGCCAGTGCAGGTTTCTATAGAAGTCTTACCTTGCTGTTTTGGGGGTGGATTGCGGTATTGAAGACCGTAGTTGGCTCATGTGTGTACAGAGATGCCGAGAAACTTCCCCTCTGAGCAGCTTTAAGCAGCAGCGTCAGAGAATGCACCGTATGTGGCATCACCGGGCCAGTAATCTCCAGGCTGAACTGATCTTTATATCCAGAACGCACCTGAGTTTTCACATTAACAGTCCTAGTCTGCAAAGAATGAAGACCAGGGTGTCAGACATGGTATTTTTAACCCAGGCACCTCCTGTCCATCTGCCCCATCTCAGCGTATACTTTACCTTCATTGTATGCATAGTAGCCCCCCTAAAAGCCACTGGCGACAGCAGAGTTGGAGGAAGTCCTGCCTGTGGACCGGCAGCGGCCACAATGCTCTTGCAGTTGATCAGGAAGTTAAGCAATGTAAAGGTATTTGCGCCTTTGACCAATACAACAGATTCTGGCCTGTGATCCACCTTCACTTCATTCTTTTCCTTTCGACTGTTGCAGATGTGGTTAAGGTAGAAGCATTGTTGTCAAGTCAGTCACTGCAACAATAATCAAAGGCACTTACTATACCTAATAGTCTGTAAATAAAAGTGTTGGTCGGTGGGTCTACAGGGGCGCCAACTTAAAGGGGTTGTCCAGGCTTAGTAAAACATGGCCACTTATCTCCACAAACAGCACCTCTCCTGTCCTCAGTCTGGGTTTGCATCTCAGTTCCGTTGATGTGAATGGAAAGGAATTATACCACCACACAACCTGAGGACAGGGGCTGTGCTTTATTTAATCCTAAATAACCCCCATATGGCAGCTCCTCCTTAAAAAACACAGCAGCTGATTTGTGGTAAAGCTGGGTATTGCAGCTGTAATAGATATAAAAATGTGTCTCTATTACACTATTGTGATCCCAACCTGTATATCATATATTCTAGGTTACTTATATATGTACAACAGTATATTGGGGTCACACTACTATACAGACACATATATGGGCACTGATGTCCAAATGTTGGAAACCCTATGTGGCCAGTGTTAAATCAAGAATTAATCCCATATCAGTATAATTTACCAGCATTATACCGTATATACAGGCACAATATGCCAGTGACACATCTAATATGAATTAAAGCTAGTGTTTTTGGCCATTACAGATCAGGGAGGACTTTCTGTTGTAATCTATAGACAGTAAACCCTGTGTGGGCTATGCTGCAGACTTATGTTACATAGAAGGATACAGCTTGATGGATATTGCATCTGGCTTTTTAATTTTATCTTCAACTCCCATCTCTTCCAACCAAGAGAAACTTTCATCTTCATCACTGTCCGCAGGAGCTCTGAAAATACAAACACGGCCTCAATTATATTTATAAACTGCAGGTTATAAGATGAGGAGACACTTGCTTGGCTTAAAGGTAAGACTGGTCTCTTTGGCCTGTCCATTCCAGAGTTCTGACACCCTGAGACCTCACAAGTATGGAGAACGCTGTTCTGATATTCTTCTGAGCGTTGTGTGCTCCCGCAAATCTAAGAAAAGGTTTATTTCCTAATTCTTATATCTATCCAAAATTCTGAGTTAGGGCGGGTTCACACTACGGAATTCTCGCGGACAATGTCCGTGGAATTCCGTCAGCTGTCCGCCCGCACATCTGGGCGACTTTCCGCTGGCCCCATAGACACCATTCTATGGGCCGGCGTATTCCGCTATACGCTGAATATGCTATGTCACTTCTTTTAGCGGATCGCGGAATACGCCGGCTCATAGAATGGTGTCTATGGAGCCGGCGGAAAAACGCGTGCCCGTGCGGGCGGACAGCTGACGGAATTCCACGGACATTGTCCGCGAGAATTCCGTAGTGTGAACCCGCCCTTAGGGAAAACCTTTAAATGGTTCATAAGATCAAAAATCACATGGCTAGTTATGTTCCTCCACAAGGAGTCCAACCATCAAGTCCCCTACTGATCACAAGAACAGGGACACAATCCCCCCACAAATAAGGGAGCGCTCAGCACATGGCAGAGCACAGGAACACTGAGTGATGCCGTTCTCAGGATCAGTGGGGGTCCTTGTGCTCAGACCCCCCAGAGATCAGCAGACCCCCCCAGAGATAACAAGTATCCTTTTAATGTGACTTCCTGGTATAGAGTTTTATTACAAAGTAAAAGGGGGGGGGGGGGGGGGGGGGGGGGGGGGTCAAGGTGACTATCACATACTCTTCTCCATCACTTTTATGCCCAGATTCTTGCATATGGTCATTAGATTCAGATGGATTCAGAGATTCAGAGGATTTTGTCTTTTTATTCGGATCGCTCGTCACAAGTGGGAGAGAGAAATCAATGCCTAGAACACAAAGGGAAAAAAAGTTTAGTAATTGAACCAAGAAGTAAAACCAAAACATTGTTCAAGCCTGTAAGAGTGTGGGTAATTGAGAAATCAGATTGGGAATTGGGGCTATTTTGCATTGTGCTTTCAGGGCTGTGTCCATATAGCAGTCTACATGTTCCTGGGTATGAGCTATAAGTCCAACACCTACACAGCCAGTGTAATGGAGGAAAGTATAAGTACCTTCATTCTTCATTGCTTCTCTTATGCCTCTTGTGGTTGGAGACATGACGGCAGTGATCACATCGCTCCCCGCTATACCGGCCGCTCGGAACAGCACTGTGAACTGATAGGTACAGACGTAGAAGTATGGACACAGCTTGGCTTTCAGCAGGTTGTACAGAGACGTGAAGCTTAGAGCCCTGCACAGCAAGGAGGGAATAAAACTAGAATTAGATGTAAATAATTCCACACTATGTAAGGACATTGGGATAAATGAAATAAGAAAGGGTATGTTCACACTGAGTAAAATAGGCAAAATTCCGATACTAAAGCCGCTGCTCTCCTCTCAAAGAAGTGATGTAACTTCTTTGAGTGGAGGAGCGCGCTCTCCCATAGACGGGCTATGACACTAAGGCAGGCGGAATTCCGCCTATTTCACTCAGTGTGAACATACCCAAATGGAGGAAAGATTTCCCTTTTACTTGCATCATGTGGGTAATGTCCTGTTCACATGATGCAGATGGGAATGAAGCCTGACAGACAGCACCTACCATTCACTCATTAACACTTGCTGCAGAGCTTCGTCCTGGGTCCAGGGACTATTTTTCCCCGTCATCTTGCGGTCAGCTCCAATCCTGGGGAAGAGCTGCAGCCATGGAAAGGTGGGATGAAGCCAGTAGACAAGAGCTTGCTGGAAGGCACAGCGGAGATCGGTGGACAATTTAGGTTCCTATTAATTCACGTTGAGAAAAAAAAATAATAAATTACATGTTTCTAAAAACACCACATAAAACAGGGGGAGACACCACTCTGATAAGCCCTATAAACAGGATAAAGTGGGGTAACACATTACCGGTATAGTAAGAGGTAAGCTGACTGGAGATGCCCGGCAATGTAGGACTAAGCCCTGAGCTTCTTCTTGGGCTTTTAGGTGGTCAGTCCAGGTAAATGACTGGGAAGAGGTGAACAGTAGGCGCGTCTTCAGGCTCCAGTCCGCAGGATAGGTGACTGATGCTTCACACGGTTCTGCTGCTGCGATATGCTTCTCTGGAGACTGCAGGAACAAAAACATGATATATGTTGCAGTCTGCTCATTTTTCTAATGAAACCTCTGTGAAATCTATGTGTCACAAAAAAAGAGTGGTATTGGAGCAACAGAGCCTCTTTTATATCATCTGTGGTTCAGGCAACATGAAACACCTGAGCACCTTAAGAGTGGGTGACAAGTAGGGCTGGGCAATTAATCGGCAAGAGGGGGTCTGAGGATTTGATTTTTCCCCAAAATTGCAAATTCGATTTTCAGAACGAAAAAAAAAAAAAAAAAAAAAAAAAAAAAAAAAAAACTACGAATGTGCGGACTCCTGCGGGGGAGAAGAGGAGACATCAGTTTAGCGTCCTTTTATTCTTCCTGGGCTGCCGCATGAATAGCACAGGACGGGTTAAACTGCACAGCTTTCTCCAGGTTCTTGCTCTGATGACTTCCAGGTCCCATCCGCACATTTTCCTACTTGCGGGCAGCAGCATGACCAGGGGTCAGAGATTATCAGACGGAACCCTAGCACAGCAGTGCACCGATAACCTCTGAAAATGTGCTGGACGGGACCAGAAGTCATCAGAGCAAGAACCAGGAAAAAGATGTGTGTTTTTAACCCTTGTAACCCCTGTAAGTTATAAGCTGCAGCACAGATGGGGTACACATGGAGGAGGGGGACTTATAACAACTGCTAAGCTGGTGTATCTAAGCTTGTTGTGTGTGATACTGTCTGAAGAGCCTATGTATCCAGTCCATTCAGTGTTAACAACTGCTCAGCTGCAGTATCTAAGCCTGTTTTACATATTTATTAATGATACAGTCTGCAGAAAGTCTAAGTCTATCATGAGCTATATTCCCTGCTGTGTGGGTGTATCT
Organism: Dendropsophus ebraccatus; assembly: GCF_027789765.1. Lineage (NCBI taxonomy): Eukaryota > Metazoa > Chordata > Amphibia > Anura > Hylidae > Dendropsophus > Dendropsophus ebraccatus. The sequence continues at coordinate 63,240,192 of NC_091464.1, read as the reverse complement.
AAGCTTTCAGATGAACCAGTGTTTCTATGCCCATTATGTGTGATGTAAACCGATCATATAAAATACAGTCTGCAGTGCTAGTGTATCTAAGCCATCACCTGTGATGAGGGATGGGTAGGTGGCAGAACAGTTGGCCACCAGCGGGTGCTGCATACAGCGAGGTAACTGATACTGGCTGTGTATACAGCGCCAAGGATGTGACATGTGCGAGCCATAATGTTATATGTAGGTGAGGGTATTATGTACAGAGGAAGAGGTGTGGCTTGGCATGCTGGGATTTGTAGTGAAGGTGCTAGGGGTGCTTAAATTGTTACTAATGTTATTATATGAAGAATAATGTAAAAGGCTACAAACACACTTGGCGGGTCTGCAGCGAGTCCCCTTGCTGTGTATTTGCAGCGAGACTCGCTGCAGATCCCGGCCCTATACTTTTAATGGCAGACAAACACGCAGCAGGGATTGGGGGGGGGGGGTGGGCGTGCGATCGGTGCTGCGGGGGGGGGGGGGGGGGGGGGGGCGTACGGGGATGCGTGTTTGTCTGCCATTAAAAGTATAGGGCCGGGATCTGCGAGGGGACTCGCTGCAGACCCGCCAAGTGGGTTTGTAGCCTAAATGGAGTGGAAAGTACGCTGTGCTAGACTAACAGTGCCAGCCAGCCAGCGTCCCTCCTCCCCCCCCACAACAGTGCCAGCCAGCGTCCCTCCTCCCCCCCCACAACAGTGCCAGCCAGCGTCCCTCCTCCCCCCCCACAACAGTGCCAGCCAGCATCCCTCCCCCCCCCCCACAACAGTGCCAGCCAGCATCCCTCCTCCCCCCCCCACAACAGTGCCAGCCAGCATCCCTCCTCCCCCCCCCACAACAGTGCCAGCCAGCATCCCTCCCCCCCCCACAACAGTGCCAGCCAGCATCCCTCCTCCCCCCCCACAACAGTGCCAGCCAGCATCCCTCCTCCCCCCCCACAACAGTGCCAGCCAGCATCCCTCCTCCCCCCCCACAACAGTGCCAGCCAGCATCCCTCCCCCCCCACAACAGTGCCAGCCAGCATCCCTCCCCCCCCACAACAGTGCCAGCCAGCATCCCTCCCCCCCCACAACAGTGCCAGCCAGCATCCCTCCCCCCCCACAACAGTGCCAGCCAGCATCCCTCCCCCCCCCACAACAGTGCCAGCCAGCATCCCTCCCCCCCCCACAACAGTGCCAGCCAGCATCCCTCCCCCCCCCACAACAGTGCCAGCCAGCATCCCCCCCCCCCACAACAGTGCCAGCCAGCATCCCTCCCCCCCCCACAACAGTGCCAGCCAGCATCCCTCCCCCCCCCACAACAGTGCCAGCCAGCATCCCCATAACATTTTAAAAGGGTACATATCATAAGTAGAGATGAGCGAACCTGGAGCATGCTCGAGTCGATCCGAACTTTCGGCATTTGATTAGCGGTGGCTGCTAAACTTGGATAAAGCCCTAAGACTATGTGGAAATCATGGATATAGTCATTGGCTGTATCCATGTTTTCCAGACAACCTTAGAGCTTTATCAAAGTTCAGCAGCCCCCGCTAATCAAATGCCGAACATTCGGGTTCGGATTGACTCGAACCCGACCCGGTTCGCTCATCTCTAATCATGATTTCATTTTTTGGCCATACCGCCCATCCCTAGTGACTAGTGTATAGTATGTGTCAGGGTTTGGGAATGGTTCCTGCAGCTTTACCCCGACCAACCAGACATTACCTTGAGAGCGTACATAATAACTAGTAATGGATGAGCAGGTACCTGGGCTTCTGTAGTGACGGTGGGTTCAGTGCCGAGACTTTCTCCCCAGATCACATCTTCTACTGAATGATACTAGAAAAGACAAAACCCTAGTTATATACAATGCATTACAAAAAAAGCAAAATACAAGTATAGAAGTGTCCCTGTATCCCTATAGCACACCCTCAGAAGCAGCAGCAGCAGCATGGAGGACAATATGGAGAACAAGCTATGGAGATCTAAGGGCCCTATTCCACCAACAGATCTGACGACAGATTATCTGCCAAAGATTTGAAGCCAAAGCCAGGAGTGGATTTGAAAAGAGGAGAAATCCAGTCTTTCCTTTATGACCTGTTCTCGGTTTATAGTCTGTTCCTGGGTTTGGCTTCAAGTCGTCAGATCTGTTGGTTTGTGCAAACTCTGTTGAAATGCCAATGACCACTTCATTTTAGGTGTCTGAGGATATTCAGAAGTCTCAATATACACAGGGTTAGTGAATGTAAACTTCCCCAACTCAGAGGGTGCTGAGTTGGGCGCTTCAGAACATATATACACACACGTATATATATATATATATATATACACACACACACACACACACATTATAAAAAGTTGTCACAATCTGGCTTTATAGCAATGTAAATACACTATGTAACATTTGAGAGGGGGGGGGGGGCTCAAAAAGCTCTGTAAAGCGGACCTGAGAGAGAACTACAGCGTTACATCACCGAGTGCTCTGACGTCACCACAGGAGACTGTAAACAGAGCCGGCACGTGACCATTCACCGGCGTGCCAATATTAGTGACGTGGCAGCCTCCGATTGGTTCCAATGTAAGCGGCAGTTTCAAAGGGAATGAGGGTCTGGCCCCCTAGAGGGCGCTGTTCACCGACCTGCACGGGCTCCTGAGCGGGGATCTGCGGCTCCCTCACCGGCTGTGCCCAGCTCTCCTGCGGGCAGCACTCCGCCACACTCTCCGTTCTCCTCTTTGCCGCCACCGTGTTTTCCAGACTAGCGAACGGGTTCCTGCGCTTCACCGCCCCGCTGCCGCCTTTGTGCGGCCCCGGAGAGAACGGCCGGACCCCCGATACACGCTTAGCCGCCTCTCCCGGGGAGAAGAGCGCCGTCCTGGCTCCAACTTCACTGCGACTCCTCCGCCTGCTCAGCCGCAGGATCTCTGATGGCTTCTTAAAACTGGGGGAGTATCCGGGTAACATCTCGGAGGACATGGCGGCACGGAGCTCCTCACACTGACGGCTGCTCAGTCTAATGTGGCGCGTTTTCCCTTCTGACGTCACTCTACGAGCCCCCACCCACTCCCAAACCTTGGTTCCCGCCTCTCGTTAAATTACTGATAACCACTAGAGGCCGCTGTCACTGCCATAGACGTGTCTGGATGTGCTACTCACTACGACCAGCAGATGTCGCTATTTGCTCAGAATTCCAGCTGTGGCACAACTCCAACTCCCAATTACAGTGAATGGAGCTGAATTGTAATACCACACACAACCTGGGGACAGGGGTGGCGCTGGGTTCCCAAGAAAGTAGCTAATTTTTCTAATCGTAGATAATCCCTTTAAGGGCCATATTACACAAGTGGATATTCTGGATAAGCGAGCGCTGATCTGCTAGGTTGGGGCTCACTTACAGAGCCTATAACATAGCTCAACTATCCTCCAGCAAGGGCTGTATGTGTGTGTGTATATATATGTATATGTATATGTATATGTATATATATATATATATATATTTATTGATGTCCATGCACTGGCTGTTTTTTCCCAATCCTGGATAACCATCAAAACTTTCTCTGCATCACAGAACCTTCCTCCTCCATCCGGACTCTCTATGGCTGAATCCCTTGTGTGATTGAAGAACATCCCATAGACAAGCTGTATGGGGACCTACCACCTCATAGTCACATGAAGTACTCCAATTTATCCCTATGTGTACCTTAGTTTCTGTTTAAAACAAAGACTTGGTTTTTTTTTCACCCTCTAAGCATCTATCAACCCCATTTTAGCACATGGCTTTAAATAACAAGGCACCAGAACCTAGAAGCGGTCAAACAGCATGGACAGAGAGCGGTTTAAAATCATCAGGAACCAGAAAGGTAAGTGTACTTTATTATTTTGAAGCTAGCTCTCCCTGGCCATATCTCATAATAAACCCCTTTAAGGCTTATCTCGTTAGATGTTATAGATGGGGTTACAGGTTATTAGTTTTTTACATCTCTCACCACACAAAGTGCTGGGCAGGTGTGTAGGCACCTACTGCTGTATGTCCATAGTACTGCTGAGTGATCCTGTTTAGGGTGCCTTCACGCACACGGGATCTGCAGCAGATTTGATGCTGTGTTCAGTTTATTAGGTCAAATCAGCTGCGGATCCGCAGCAGAAAATCAGCTGCGATACGGTGTATGTGAAGCCACCCTTAAGCTTTTCTGCTGTAGCAACAGGTCAGTGCTTAGTGTAACCCCTTCTTGTTGTTGTGCTGCTGCTGTTTCTTTCATTTCTTCTAGCAGTTACAGTGCATAAATAACCCCTTCTCCCTCCACAAGCCATCTAGCACTATTTACTTTCACTTTTACCATCACTATATCATGGCACAGCAGAGCGTAGGGGAGTAAGTGCTGTGCTGTGACTGGCAAGGGAAGGAAGGGAATAGAAGTCCTATGTGTGTACTACAGCCAAACAGCCCAGCTCTGGTCCCAGAATGAGATAAAGATGGAGGGAGCTGGCAGGGGCCTTGGTACCATCAGTGACACTATTACTACTCTGAAGGGTTAATCTAACACAATTGTGCAGGTTTATTTAAAATCTTTTGAAATTGTTTTTATTTTATGTTTTCTTAAATCAATACACACATTATATATATTTTAGAGATGAGCAAACAGTGTTCGGGTTCGAGTCGATCCAAACCCGAACGATCGGCATTTGATTAGCTGGGGCTGCTGAAGTTGGATAAAGCTCTAAGGTTGCCTGGAAAACATGGATACAGCCAATGACTATATCCATGTTTTCCACATAGCCTTAGGGCTTTATCCAAGTTCAGCAGCCTCCACTAATCAAATGCCGAAAGTTCGGGTTCGGATCGACTCAAGCATGCTCCAGGTTCGCTCATCTCGAATATTTATATATATATATATATATATATATATATATATATATATATATATATATATCACTCCACATTACAAAATCCTAAACCAGGTTACGGTCCCCTAAACCTCTCTATGGTCTATTCAGCTTTCTCATAGCTGAACCACCAGCCGTTTCTTTACTTCTTTTCTTTGGACCATTTCCATGAAGACTTTGGCTTCATACATCGGCACCGGTTCATCCAGATAAGGCCTAAAACACATACCAAAAAAAATAAAAAATAAAATCACTTAAATAGATATGCAATATGGCGACAACATATAGTGAATGAACCAAACTGAGTACTCTGCTGAATTAATATTCACCATTTTAATAGTGTATTCGGATATAAATGCTTGTCGTTACATACAGCCACCTCTAGGGGGAGTTAAATGCACATGCATGTATACAGGTAGTATTGCAGGAATCTATAAATCTGTATGCAGTGAAGGCCACTAAGTAAAGACTGCAGTTGCCGTAAGACAAGGTAAAAGTACTTCAGTGCTGGGCCCTCCAGCCATGGGCCCTATGGCAGCGGCATGTCCTGTCTCTGTGGTGGATCACCAATGACCAGGAATTTCTGCTGCATGCTGCATTTCTCATCTATGTTATCATGCCAATGCCTTAGTGATGTTACTTTTCAGAGGTCCAGTAAAAGCAAATGTCATGGTGTAGCCCTAGTCTAAGCCTTCTGCATGAAATTATTGGAAAACTGCAAATAAAACACTTTTTGTAAAATGAAAGGTGGAATCTGATTGGTTGCTAGGGGTAACTGAGCCAGTCTCACTTTACACCATGTTTGCTAAATCTGCTCCTATGTGTCCAAGTCTAATGTGTATATGTGAGTGTGCGGGGGGCCACAGTGGTAAATGGACATTATACTGAGTTTTCTTACTTGAATATTCCACCTCCCAGTTTGTCCATAACATCTTTCAGGATATGTGGGACTATAGTTAAGGAGGTACATCCGCAAACATCATGTCGGTAATAACTGCGTCGGGACTCGCTTTATTCTTGCCACCGAAGAAGATGTATGCAAACCCGGAACACGTATGGCCATTTGCTACATGTGTACACAGCCGAGATACACCAATTGCCATTGTGCAACCCATACTTTAAATATCTCAGGATTCCTGACATTACTCCAGAGATACGCCAGGAGCGCATCACTTACCTCTTCTCCATCAGCATACGTTACCAGCATTAAACAGAACAAGGCCGCATGCTGCTCTATGCCAGGGTGACAGCACACAGACCAGAGGACCCCATTACCAGGATGCCAAGAGGCTGAGCGGTGCCCCTACACTAATATATGCACTGTCTTCCCCTGGAAACTAGCATTTGTATTGTACAGAACTCTGCGACAGCTCCTTAAGCTCCCACTGGTGCTACATGTATCTTTCACACTGGAATACATCTATCCAGTATATAGCTTTCCACTATCACTATATCTTAGGGTCCATTTACACAGAAAGATTATCTGACAGATAATCTGCCAAAGATTTGAAGCCAAAGCCAGAAACAGACGATAAATGGAGATCAGGTCATAAAGAAAAGCCTGAGATTTTTCTATTTTCAAATCCATTCCTGGCTTTGGCTTCAAAACTTTGACAGATAATCTGTCAGATAATCTTTCTGTGTAAATGGACCCTAATGCTAAGTTTACACAGAGCGATAATTGGCCCGATCGCATAATTAACAATTTCGAAGTAACAATTTTTTTTTTATAACGATCAGCGTTTAGACGGTACGATATATATTGTACAGAAAAATCGTTTTGCAATCGCGCGCCCGCAGCCCGGCCCCCCCCGCTCGCAGCCCGGCCCCACGGTCAACCGCAGCCCCCTGCGCCGCCGATCGCTACCCCTGCCGCTCCGATCGCCATGGATTTGTTTATACTGTGTATTTATTAAATAACCTCATGATTTTATTGTAGCATCTCAATGACCAACACCCCACACTTATAATACAAGTGAGCTGCACCTATTGCATCCATTCCTGAGGATCCAGAACACTATCTCTCTCTCATCATTACGTATAAAGGATATGAAGGTATTTTCCTTGCTGAGAACTTGACAGGCTCCAGGTTTCCTCATTGAGATAAGACAGTGACGCACGCTTAAGGAAGAGAATATTGCTGTCCGGTGGATCAAGCTGCAACCAAATGGAAAAAGAGGGTTACGAGGATGTCATGTGATTTACTAAGAAGCATGGCGTTCCAAGTCCCTGATGCAAAATGTGTACAAGGGCCATGTGTAGAGATTTCAGCATCCTATAGACAAGACACCATCTATGTCTCCCTGCCTCGTCTCAGCAGTGACAGCCCGCTAAGCCAATCACCACCCACAAGGCTGTCCCGTCTCAGTTATTGAGTGGCTGAGTGGCCTGTCACTGCCGATACAAGGCTGTCTCAGAAGTAGTGGCCGGAGATTTCAGTAGGGGACCCCAGGGGAATGTGGTGAGGAAGGAATAGGAGGCTTATATTTCCATGCAGTCCCAGCACTATAGCAAAATGTTTAAATGGCTGGAGTACCCCTTTAAAGTCTATGGAAAAATGTCTGAGTGTACTTTTAAAAAAAATATTTTATTGCCTTTTCACATTTTAGAAAGAAGTATTCCTTTACTATGTGTGCTGAACAGTAGTTTTTCAATAGTAGAACATTATTAGATAAGAAAACTTATTTTACTGTGTGTGAATTTAGGGCTCTGTTACATGGCCCAATACTTCATGCAAGTGAGCACCAACCTGGTTTTTCAACAATGGCTGTTTGGGTATTATGGGAATTGTAGTTTTGCAGCAGTGGGAGGGCCAAAGGTTCCCCATATCTGCACTAAATAAATAAAGAAGGAAACATCACAAAGCCCCGCCGTGTCTGTTACCTGGAGATGTTGTTCTCTGGTCACCCAGTGGCTTCCGACAGCGAGGAGGGAGAGGACTTCGTGTTTGTGGGGCAGAAGCTTGGCCTTTGTGACAGAGTCTTCTGCGTTGTACAATATCACTGCCATTAAAGAGATGATTATACAGGTTACTATTTAGTCCTGTAATAAACACTGCATCCAGAAGGCCTGGTTCACACTTGGTCATGGCGCAGCACAATGTGGCGACTTCATAGGGGCTAATAATGACTGTGATCACTGTGTATATTACTGAGCAATGGAAGTGACCAGGTAAAGCATGTGTTCGTCCAGTGTGGAAAGCCAGACTGATCAGCTGTAATCGCCCTGCAAGTCCTGGGAAACATTACTCCTCGTCCACTGGAATCAATGGCCACCTAAGTCGTTATTCTGATAACTGATATTTGTTTCAGTTGCTCAGTTTCAAGACCTCTTCTTGCCGTTACTCAAAAAGAACTTGTAGTGGAACCCTGGTCATGTGATGGACATGGTTAGAAACCGTGCGGTTCTATCACTGGAACACACTGGTATTCCTGGAAGGAAACAATGAAGGTTTCTACTGAATGACAGCAAGCAGAGATATTGAAAACCATAAGAAATTGCTACATGAGATAATTTTTGTGTGTGTGTGTGTGTGTGTGCACACGCATACGTGTTAAAGGTTTATTCTTATCTAGTAAACATGGCTCCCTGGCCACCTTCAGCCCATCAAAAGCAGCTAAAGAGTGAAGACCATTGTAGCACTGCACCTGGGTGTATGGCCCGTTTTATGGGATCAAAGAATTCTGAAAGAAGCAGAAAGTCAGAGTGTAGCAGAGCGAGCAGGGATAGCTGTCAATCACTGCTCACTCTGCTACACTGTGCTGCAGCACTACTGACACAGACAGCTTCCCCAAGTAAAATGTTGTGTCTATTGGTAACATGTACTATATAGACATGAGGAGAGGCTGCAGCACTAGTGACACAGACAGCTTCTCCCCCAGTGTAATGTCTATTTGTGAACACACTGAACATTAAAGGGGTTATCCAGTGCTACAAAAACATGACCACTTTTGCCCCCACTCTTGTCTCCAGTTATTATTATTATTATTTATTTATAAAGCGCCCTTAGTTCCAGAGCGCTATACAATAGATAGGCAACAGGCAGGAACAATACAAGATCAGAAAACATTACATGATGGCAAAAAGACAGACTGGTACATGGGGGAAGAGGACCCTGCCAGCGAGGGCTCACAATCTATAGTGGTTTGCAGTTAAGCTCCATTTACTTCAATGGAACTGAATTCCAAACCCCACCCAATCTGGAGACATCAGAGGGGAAAAAGTGGCCATGTTTTTGTAGCCCTGGACAACCCCTTTAATACAACAATGTTATCAGGATTACAAACTTCATTCTAAACCAGATATCACTGACCTCCAGCATCGAGGATAATGTCAAACCCCAGTCCTCCGGTCTCTTCCAAGCCTTTTTCTGTGAGGTTGACGTTGCCTTTTGACACATCTATAATTCGAGCTGGAAACAAGACGATTAGTTATTACTGCTTGTAATAAATTTACAATATTAATCTTAACCATTAAAGTCCATCAAGGTTCATTTTTTATCTCCCTTGTACTGTCAGGGCGCATATATAGCAGATGCAGAGTTGGCTACAGTTGCATACAGAACCTGGTGCTGAATATCTCACCTATAGGGGGCCTCATTTTATCCAGGTACTGTTTGTCCTCCTCGTGGTGTGCGGTTGTGATCACGGTGGCTCCTCTATGATGGGACAGCTGAATTGCCAGTGTGCCAAAAGGCTAAGGAATATAAAACAGGAAACACTGAATAATACAGTATTTGTATTATAAATTTTGGATAAGATGAATAAAAACCAATATGTCCTCCAATGCTGCTGCTAGGTTGTCCCCTGGCTGGAAAAAAACCTGTCTAGTTATGTAGTGTCAGATCTATGAGAGAACAGTGATGGTAGTGATGGCCGCAACCAGACACAAACTGGGGACAGTTGTGGTGCTGTTTCTGGAAGAAAGCAGCTATATTTTTCTAATCCTGAATGACCCTTCTTCTGCATGCAGAAGGATATCCAGCATGTTCCTATTTATTATATCAGCACTAGAGATAAGCGAACCTCCAGCATGCTCGAGTCTATCCAAACCCGAACATTTGGTATGTGATTAGCGGTGGCTGCTGAACTTGGATAAAGCCCTAAGGCTATGTGGAAATCATGGATATAGTCATTGGCTGTATCCATGTTTTCCAGACAACCTTAGAGCTTTATCCAAGTTCAGCAGCCCCCGCTTATCAAATGCCGAACGACCGGGTTCGGATTGACGCGAACCCGAACCCGGTTCGCTCATCTCTAATCAGCACACATCTTTTACTTGACGCACATGTAAGCAGTAGTGGAGTAATACGTACACTTGCTCCATCCAATACCAGCACCATCTTCCCTGGTGCTAGGTGTGCCAGACTGTGCAGGGCGGTATAGACGCACAATCCATCTCGTATGGTTCCTGCGGCCTCCACCCAGCTCACCTTATCCGGTTTATGAACTATAGAAGATAACACGGCATAGGCACTTATAAGGATTTTATCATCTAACTCATACGAAGAATTTACTAATTTATTTCAAAATTTGTACATCAGGTCCAACAAAGTGTCACCTGGTAATGGTTGATGGATAAACCTTTGTTTGATGACAACTGATATTCCTGATCCCACCATTATTATGCACAAGCATGTGCATTGCTCCTCCCTTCACTTACTGTGAGTCTGTCATACATAGGCTGCATAACAACTTTAAAGGGGTTTTCCAGCGCTACAAAAACTTGTCTACTTTTTCCCCTCTCGTCACTAGTTCAGGTGTGGTTTGCAATTAAACTCCATTTACTTCAATGGAACTGAGTTCCAAATCCCATCCAATCTGGAGACAAGAAAGGGGGAAAAGTGGCCATGTTTTTGTAGCGCTGGATAACCCCTTTAAATGGGTTGTGAGGCTTTAGAAAACATGCCACTTTCTTCCAAAAACAGCACCTCTCCTGTCCTTAGTTTGGGTGTGGGATTTCCAGCTCTGTTTCATTGAAGTGAATGGAGCCGAATTGTAATACCGCACACAACCTGAGGACAAGGATGGCAAGGGCTGTATATATATTGTTAGCAATGTCAGTGCAGTGGGTGTTTTTTTTTTTTTTTTTTTTTTTAAATCCTGGATAACCATAAAAAAAAACCAAAAAAAAAAAAAACCACACATTATATATACATATATATAACACACCAATGATGGCTAACCTTGACACTCCAGCTGTTGCAAAACTACAACTCCCATCATGCCTGGGCAGCCAAATCCATATCTTTGATTGTTCAGGCATGATGGGAATTGTAGTTTTGCAACAGCTGGAGTGTCAGGGTTAGCCATCACTGATATATACATATATATATCTTGTTAGAGATGTCTGTGCAGCCCTTTCCGTATATAGAAAAGAAAAAAGTTTTTTTACCTAGCTCTCTATGTTCCCAATTTCCTTCTAGCTTTTCCTCGCTGTCAGGCGAACCTTCTACACCCATCTCTGCAGTGACAGGCTGCTCAGCCAATCACTGACCGAGATGGAACAGCACCACAGCCAGTGATTGGCTGAGCGGCCTGTTACTTCAGAGACGGTCTGAAGCAGAAGCAAGGAGAATACCAGGGAGCATGGACAGGTGTGTATAAAGTTTATATTTTTTTTTTTTACACAGTCATCGGCCATTGGTGGCGCATTGCTCTTACACATAGTCATGCAAGGTCAACGGTCAACAGTTTTCAACATGTTGAAAGACAACAATCAGCCAATGATCATTTCTTCGGCTGATCATTGTCTTCATCACACAGATCGATAATCTGCTGAATCGGCCTGATTGGGCAGATTATTTCTCTGTGTAATAGGGCCTTAGTGCGGCAGTAAAAAATTATTCACAGACTAACACACATTACAAAGTTATACAACTTTGTAATGTATGTTATGTCTGTGAATGGCCCCCTTCCCCGTGTCCCACCACCCCCACCCGTGTACCCGGAAGTGTGGTGCGCTATACTCACCTGTCACGTGCCGACACCCGTCTCCGATCTTCAGCGAGTGACGTCTTCTTCGGGCGGACGGCGAACAGCTCCGACTGTCTCGAATGCCAGCCGCCCCCTGCAGCGTCATCCGATGCTCAGCCGCGATTGGCTGAGCATAACTGTGCTCAGCCAATCGCGGCTGAGCACAGTTGTGACACGGCGGAGGGGGGACAGGCGGCAGCGACTCGGCCGTCCGTCCGAAGATGACGTTTGGCACAAGATGGCGGATGACCCTTGACACGGATCAGGTAATGTATAATGCACCAACACTTCCGGGTACACGGGTGGGGGTGGTGGAACACGGCGATTCACAGACATAACATTCATTACAAAGTTGTATAACTTTGTAATGTGTGTTATTCTGTGAATAATTTCTGAGCGCCACACTACCCCTTTAAGCAGGAGATTTGTACCAATGTAGGAGAATAAAAGAGTTACGATCTCTATAAAGATATATTAGGAAATAAATTAGTGCAGAATTTTGGAACTATACAAAAAAATAAATAAAATTATATATATATATATATATATAGTAAGGAGAGATTATGGAGACATCTTTGCGCTCAGCTGGTGGACTGCAGTGTATGTAGTAAGCACAAGATATGGTCAATATTCGACTTCGCCTACAAGGGTGGTGTTGTGGGCGAGGGGCGCGAGTGACAGGGGTGACGGGGAGCACACGGTACAGGTGGCTGGTGTGGCTGCAGTTAGAGAGGGAGACAGTGACAGCTGCACTGATCACTGTCTTCCTTTCTATCAGCCACCCCGAGTCCTCCTTCACTTCAGATTGGCTGGGTTAGAAGCGCTAACCCAGCCCATTGAAGAGAAGGAAGACACGTGATGCCGTCTCGGAGGGTGCGGGCCAGGAGCAGGAAGCGTGTCAGGTTGGACTGAGGTATGATGATTCTATGCATACGGTGGGGGTGAGTGTACCTAGATAACAGCGAAACTGTGCAGAATCTTTAATACCTTGATATTGGAAAGACTGAAAGCTACGGGTGGGCGACGTATTAATGCAAAAATATTTTTTTTTTGGGGGGGGGGGGGGGCGGGAATACCCCTTTAAGGACTTCATGTCTGGGAAAGACTGAGATGACCCTGGACAGGAAAGCGGATGATAACATGGGGTTCGGGAACAGGAAGCACAGGATACAGCCACAGATGAGGAAAAACAAGATGCAGAGACACTGCTGACACACAGGAAGGATGAGATTTTACTTTCACTCAGAGAAAACAATTAATACATGATAAAGAGCAGTGCATGTGACCTGCGGGCTCAGGGTCCATAGCTCTACTACAATATATCTGCAGTCAAATTTGATAGCAGAGTTTACTACTAAATTCTGATATCGTAATATATATCAAAATTATCAATTATATAATTATAGGGGGAGATTTATCAAGCTGGTGTAAAGTAGAATTGTCTTAGTTGCCCCTAGCAACCAATCAGATTCCACCTTTTATTTTCCAAAGAATCTGTGAGGAATTAAAGGTGGAATCTGATTGGTTGCTAGGGGCAACTGAGCCAGTTTCACTTTACACCAGTTTGATAAATCTCCCCCATAGTGCTTGAAAAGCACTATATTGTAATCCGTATTCTTCTTCCGTTTCTTCCAGCTATTTTTCTGCGCGTAATACAGCCCGAATTGCTTTGCGCACAGACTCCGTTCAAACTGCGTTTTGAAGCCCTCGGCGGTGTGAGGTGTGCTATCTATTTTTCATTTCGATCGGATTTTTCGTTTTTAAGAAATTTATGTTTAAAGACCCCGAATTTCCCATAGAAAATAATGGCCCATTGGAAATAATGGCCACACTCTAACCACTAACAGCCAATCACAGCACATATGCAAATAGCTGAAATATAGCAGCCAATAGAAATTCTAAGGTCTTGTCAGGCAATGTCTACAACATCCACAGTCACATGTCCACTATTGGCCAATAGAAGATGTAGAAGATGGAAGGTCCTAAACAATTTTGTCTCACTGACATGATTAAGATTGTCATGGTAACCGAACAATGATCTTTACTATTATAATACTATTATACCCGAGTCTCTCTTAAAGGGACCCATGTCGCTCTTAAAAGGGACAGGACCCAAGTCGCTCTTAAAGAAACAGGACCCAAGTCACTTTTAAAGGGACGGGACGCATGTTGCTCTTAAAGGGACCCAAGTCGCTCCAAAAAGGTACTGGACCCATGTCCCTCTTAAAGGGACCACATGTCGCTAGAGCAACTTGGGTCCCTTTAAGAGCGACTTGGGTCTCTTTAGGGTACCCAGGTCGCTCTTAAAGGGACCCAAGTTGCTTTTAAAGGGACGGGACCCATGACGTTCCTAAAAGGGACCGAAGTCGCTCTTAAAAGGGACCCAGGTCACTCTTAAAGGGACGGGAGCCAAGTCGCTTTTAAAGGAACGGGACCCATGACGCTCCTAAAGGGACAGGACCCAAGTTGCTCTTAAAGAGACGGGACCCAAGTCGCTCTTAAAGGGATGGCACCAAGGGTTAAAGTTTCTCTTAAAAGGAAGTCACTGGTAAAGGGCGCTCTTTTCAAGCACTATGTATTTTCCTGGAAATGCAAATCTACTTTTTATGTGCACTAGGCATCCATATATACCAGAACCAAAGAGATTGTTCATTGGGTGAAATTAACAATGAGCAATTGCTTTGACAGATGACAGACTGACATTGTCTGACAAGGATTCAGCCGTGTCTGAAGTGTTTGGCCAACAGTTGGACAAAAGACCTTTTGTTCAGGAAAGATCTTTTGTTCCTGAATGGATCAGAAAGAAAAAATATTCTCAGAAGGATCAATTGACCGGTGTCATCGATCAGGTATGATCTGTATAAAAAGCTATTTAAGCGGGAAACCCATGGGGCTAAAAATCACACAAAGTTGTAAAGTTGAAAAAGGTGCAAAAAAATAAAAAAAAAAGAAATTATATATATATATATATATATATATATTATATATCTCTCAAAAAAGAAAACATGGTCAAACCAAATGGTATCCACAGCCTTCCAGGATGATCCAAAACGATTATACAGTATATCAAAATCACATTAACACTTTTAGTGTGTACTAGAAAATGTACCCGGCGCTGCCCGGGTATAAAGTGTCAGTGTGTTAATTAGATTTGTTCTAAGGTGCCCAGGAGGCCAAGCTAAAGGTATTGTTTCATCTGAGTTAATCAGTGGAATTAGTGTATACCTGTAGTGCATAATTGGAGGGGTTCTGTATACCCACAATGTATAGTTTTTAGGGGTCTCGTATATCTGTAGTGCATACTTGGGGGGGCTGTATACCTATAGTGTATAGTTGGGGGGGTCCTGTATACCTGTAGTGTGTAGTTGGGGGGGGGGCTGTATACCTGTAGTGTATAGTTGAGGGAGGTCCTGTATACCTGCAGTGTACAGTTGGTGAAGGTCCTGTATACCTGTACTGTATAGTTCAGGGGGTCCTGTATACCTGTAGTATATAGTTGGTGCTGTATACCTGTAATGTATAGTTGGTGGAGGTCTTGTATACCTGTAATTTATAGTTTGAGGATCCTGGATACCTGTAGTGTATAATTGGTGGAGGTCTTGTATACCTGTAGTATATAGCTTTGGGGTCCTCTATACCTGTAGTATACAGTTGGTGAAGGTGCTCTATACCTGTAGTATAGAGTTGGTGTAGGTCCTGTATACCTGTAGTGTATAGTTTGGGGTCCTGTATACCTGTAGTATATAGTTGGTGGAGGTCCTGTATACCTGAAGTATATAGTTGGTGGAGGTCCTGTATACCTGTATAGTTTTGTGTTCCTGTATACCTGTAGTGTAAAGTTTGGGGTCCTGTATACCTGTAGTATATAGTTGGTGGAGGTCCCGTGCACCTGTAGTGTATAGTTTTGGGGTCCTAGTTTGGTTCTATCAGATAAGAGGTCCCCGACATGGTTGCAACGACTTGGCTTTTTTAAGTGTGGCACTTATCCGTGCCGCACTTGTACGTTTGCTAAAGTTTGCAGTACATTCTGCAACAATTCCAATACCAGACATTTCCCTATCAAACAACATATGGATTGTAATTCCACACATGTGGTATATGTCATTGAGTGTACATTGTGCAAAATCAAATATGTTGGTTGTACCAGCAGAAAATTAAAGGTTCGTGCTCTAGAACATCTCAATGACATTACCGGGAATCCAATAAGAAATAAATCGGGTGCATCATTACATTTTATCAACTGTCACCATTCTAACTGTAAACCTTTTGTAATTTATGGCATTGAAAAAATTATGCCTTTGGCAAGAGGGGGTGATATACATAAACGATTGCGAGATCGGGAAGCTTTTTGGCAATTTATGTTGGGCACACGTGCCCCTGAGGGCATGAACATACGCCGGGAATTATTATTTCATTATTAATTTTATTTTTATTTATATTATTAGTTGCTGCCTTTTAGTTTCCCTCACACATACACATATACATATATCATTTCTATTAGTTATGTGTCTCCTTGTGTAATCTCACTCATGTTATGTTTGTGTTTATGTTTATGAACATGCCCCTTGTTCACACTTATGCAATGAAGAGCGTTTTTTCTATATGGTGACTTTATAGTCAGTTGGCATGTATTTTCCACTGCCCACACATATCTGATTGTAACATTTACTTACTAGTACATAACAGGTATGTTTTGGAATTGTCTAGGATTTATACAGGGATATACAGTTTGCATATACACTTATATAAATATAAATAAATATTGTTGCAACTTAAGCTGTATGGATGTTTTCACATCCATGTTTCCATGTATATATCTATTGGTATCCTAAGAATATGTGGATCTATTATTCATTACTATTATGTCCATCCTTTACTCGTCTGTCTGTTTATCCGAAAGTGTTTTTACTGTTTACTTTTGTGTATATATATTTTGTAAATGGAAGTGCTGAGTGTGGTGACTACACCAACAGCACACCCTATGTTCATTTATTCACTCCCACTGTTATTCAATTCACCTGGTTGTAAGGGATTTAAGGAAGGAATGTAGTGGGGTGGGATTATCAGTGAACAAGAGTGCGCATGCGCTCGAAACGCGTCTGAATCCTGTGGGGTCCCTGCACTATGGTGTATCACATGCTTGATTTGCAATGAAAAATAAAGGCAACGTTCTTCGCAAGTGCTGGATCATTGTTTTCCTTGTATACATTGGGGTCCTGTATACCTGTAGTGTCCTGTATACCTGCAGGGTCATATTTAGCATTAGGCACCTATGGTCTGGTGCGTAGGTTAGCACCTTGCAGAGGGGCAGTACCCTCCCGTTCAGATTTGCCAAAAAATCTGGTGTCTTTTCGAGGGGGGTATGTCTGTATTGGTCAGGTCTGGTATAGCGGTGTTATCCAGTCACAGTATGGCGGTATTGGTCAGGTGTGGTATGGCAGTGTTATCCAGTCACAGTATGGCAGTATTGGTCAGGTCTGGTATGGCAGTGTTATCCAGTCACAGTATGGCAGTATTGGTCAAGTCTGGTATGGCAGTGTTATCCAGTCACAGTATGGCGGTATTGGTCAGATGTGCTATAGCAGTTATTTCCAGTCATAGTATGTTGGTATTGGTCAGGTGTGTTATGACAGTGTTACCCAGTCACAGTATGGTAGTATTGGTCAGGTCTGGTGTGGCGGTGTTATCCAGTCACAGTATGGCGGTATTGGTCAGGTCTGGTGTTGCGGTGTTACCCAGTCACAGTTTGGTATACCTGTAGTGCCCTGTATATACATGTACTGTATAGATGGAGTAGGGGGTCCTGTATACATGTACTGTATAGATGGAGTAGGGGGTCTACCAGTTATTACTGTGGATGTTGTGAGGCAGCTTCCCTAGCAACCATTGCTCCCTGTGAAAATGAAAGCAGTAATCCTATTGGTTGCTAAGGCTTCCAACTGCTGTTTACTGCTGGAGACATGCAGCTAATTATATCACCTGTGTTTGCAGTGAGGAGATTTTCCCATTCATCTCTATGGGGCACTCTTTCCCCTCCCCCTCCTCTCCTGTACATCTGCGGGGACGGGACCTTCGCAATAACCTTCCCGGGCACCTAATGTATCTGTGTGCCAAATTTGGGGTCAAACGGTTCAGGCGTTTGGAAATCTATATGGGACAGACAGACAGACTTTCATTTTTATTATATAGATTTGATCACCTTTATGTGTATGGACAACCCCTCTAGGCTTACCTTACCTAAATAATGCTCATGCACCCAGATGACATCAAAGAGGCCGGATTCTTCAAAATCAAGAGGCAAAATTCCTTAAAGACACAACAGAAATACGTGCTTCTAAACATAAGAAGAGCAGCATAACACACACATGCAAACGCATCAAAATGCCGTACCGATGTAACAATATGATCAACTTCCCTTGGGGAAAAAAAGCTAAAAATATCAGTAAAAAAAATATAAAATGCAGAAAAAAAAATTGCTTACCTACAACTTCATCATCTGGCTTAAAAAAGGAAACTTTAGGTCCCACTAGAATTAAAAAAAAAAAAAAAAAAAGAAAAGTTGTTAAGATTCTTTTTATGACGTAGGTCCTACACCGATTTGTATATAGGATATAGGAGAAGTTGCAAGAATCTTGGTTGAGGTGGCACAGGCTGTGTGATGTTAGCCTGGTAAGAGGGTGCCAGACCACCTTCTACCAATAGTAGACAACCCATTCATAGAGTTATAGTTGGCACACTGGCACTGGGTGGCATAGTAGTGCAACGCTTTATTGTTCAATGTTACAGAGATGAGGCCTGAACACTCCACATCTATTAGTTTATTGTACAACAGCTGCGCTCTCTGGTCCCCATTAGTTCTGTCCACCTTAAAGTACCTGTCATCATAAAAAAACTTTTGACACATCACAAACATATAAAAAAACAACAACATTTTTTTGGACTGTGTGCTCTGATTGTTGAAACTCCCACCCATCTCTAGAAATAGCTGAGAGAAGTGTGCAGCCAAGCGCTTCTCTCCCCAGCTCCTTGCAGGAGACAGTTTCCATTGCAAGTCACAGGGAGCTGGAGAGGGAAGAGCTTAGACAAGTGTTTCTCCCAGTTATAGCTAGAGATTGCTGGAGGCTGAAAAATTCAGACTTTCACCAATCACAGCTTTTTACTTTGTTTTTTAAGAGAGGTTATCTGGCTTTAGCAAACTTTTGCTAAATGGCTGTGGTCATATAAGAAAAAAAAAAAATAATGAGCCTATGACGACCTCTCCCTGATGTCCCAGTGGGGCGTCTCTGTTGTACCCTGCATCCAAGA
The DNA here is from genome assembly GCF_027789765.1 of Dendropsophus ebraccatus. Classification (NCBI taxonomy): domain Eukaryota; kingdom Metazoa; phylum Chordata; class Amphibia; order Anura; family Hylidae; genus Dendropsophus; species Dendropsophus ebraccatus. The sequence continues at coordinate 63,221,032 of NC_091464.1, read as the reverse complement.
TGGACTCATCTCCGGAGTGATAGCCTGTTCATCCAATTACTGACAGAGTCGCAGCCAGTCACTCCTGAGATGAGTCCATCTTGGAAGCAGTGGGGCTGCAGTCAGCAAGGGACAACGGAGAAGCTCCACCAGGACACTGGGGCAACATGGATATCTTTTATTGATATCTATCCTGCTGTGCAGCCAGCTCAGTAGGCGGAAAGGGGGTGACTGAGTCACTGTCACCCCCTGCGACAGCAAATCTGTCACTTTAACACCGTAATAACGAATGTAGACATAAAACAAACAATAACACTAGGCAAGGTATAATATCCATTGGCACTCACCTTCCAGGATTACTCCAGCTACATCTCTTCCCACTGGTACACATTCCTTGTTCTGATATAATGCGGAAATTAGCTGAATATAGGAAAAGATGGCAAAGAGTCACAAGAATTCTACGTTTTACAACATTTTGGTACAATACGTTTTATATATGGGCCATCCCTTTATCAAGACAAAGTTATACATGTGTGACGCTTCCTCTTATAAGGGATTGGTACTTCTGCAGCTTCTTAATTATTCCTCTATGGTTGTCACCTACTTTCTGCAGCAGGGAGCCAAACATATAAAGGTGTGAATGTGATGAACATAACCAATAGGAAACTCTAATTAATCCAATGTTACACATACAAAATCAATTATTATATGTTGAGTTCAAATGCAAGGGTTTTGTGGTCTATTTCTCTACAATTCATATCTTGTGTGTAATGTGTATGTTATAGCTAGCAATAGAGCAGGATACCGATACCTTTGTATTGATAGAAGTCAGGGCACAGGCTTTTACTTGCAGTTTCACATGATAGTCGCTGGGAGATGAGACAGGTTCCTGAGACACATGAAGAAATCTTGAGGCTATGTAAATCATGGTAAACTGAATAAATCATCATTACAACATAAAATGGCAACAGTGTGGCCATAAAAGGGATGGTTGGAGCAAGTGAGGTCAGACACAGACACCTATTTTTTTGTTCTGATCTAATGTTTTTTACCATTTTACTTTTATGTTCACAGGTATCGCAGAAGATTTCACACTATATATCACAGATACTACTATCACAGATATAACGATGCTGTTATAGTAAAAAAGAAAAAAAAAAAAAATCAGTAATACAGCCATTCTTACTAGTGCTGAGCAGACCTGTCAAATCGCTAAGTGTTTGATTCCCTGCGGCTGTAGAAGTTGGATACTGCCCTAGAGAGTCCTGGAAAACAGCCTTAGGGCTGCATCCAAACACTGAGTATTCAAATTTGGAGAACCTTGCCGTACATAAACATTCCTACCTGTCCAGGCCCCCCATATGCCTTCCCAAGGTCACGGTGTCTCAGGATCCCCTGCTCAGTGACAGCCTCATTTATTCAATCAGCCAGCACTGTCCAATCTCAGCTAGTAATTGGCTGAGCAGCCATCACTGAGCAGGGGACTCAGATGCAGCCGGAGGGAATTAGGGTAAGAATGACTGCTTTATTGTTTTTTTTACTATAAAAAACCCTATACCTCAGCTTTTACAACCCTTTGGAACTTTAGTCTGCTGGGATACAGTATGTGTGAACCCTGATTGTAGATTTTTATTCTATTTTCTGTAACTGACAATGGAGCTTGAGCTGCTGTTAACAGCAGTCCAATGATTTCCTTTACTGCAGGGATGGGGTACTTACGGTCCTACAGCTGCTGCAAAACTATAATTCCTATCATGGCTGGACAGCCAAATCCAAAACCTTGGTTGCCCAAGCATGACTGGAATTAAAGTTTTGCAACAGCTGGAGGGCCGATGGTTCCCATTTTTGCTGCTTTACAGAATCCACATGAACTATAGATGCATTAACGTCTATGGGAGAGCTTTGTGGGCATGCTCTGTGACCTGTGCAGAGACATCTAAAACAGTTTTCGCCTAGAAAGCCGTGTTCATGAATAGTAAAAAACAAAACAAAAAAAACAATCCCATTGCAGAGATGGCATAATAGACATCAGCTACTTCCTTGTGTGTTACTGTAGGAAACTCGCTTTTTAATCTTCCTACATAAAACATAATATACTCTGCACAAACAATAAATATATATATAAGATATGTGCCAAAAGAATGACTAAAGTTAATAAATAAATACCTTTTCCAGAAACACAAATGTCTCCTCATCCTGGGAGGTGTTCAGTCTGTAGTACAGCCCTTTCATGTTGACCTGAAAAGCAGTGAAAACTGGTAATTGCGGTACGTGTAACCATGCACCCTTAAGCGACATCTTTCTTTATCATGCAAGTTGCCTGTCTATAACACCAGGTATCATTAGGGTGGGTTCACACTACGGAATTCTCGCGGATAAACTCTGCTGTCCGCGCACCTTTCCGCCGGCTCCATAGACACCATTCTATGGGCCGGCGTATTCCGCTATCCGCCCAAAGAATTGACAAGTCACTGATACTGCGGACCGATTCCTAAAAATAGCTTCTGTGTCTTCCCAAAAACTTCTGACACTGCATAAATATGAATCAGTGGGGACCATGGGAGGTGCAGGCCTCTCATAGGACATACCTAAAGTAACCTGGACTGTTTGTAAAAAGTGATTGTGTCATCAGAGTTTACACCGGTACATTCTTGTTCAGGATCTGAGTGAAAATAAGAAAATAAAAGATGTTTAAACAAACACATTTAAACTAAAAGAAAAACAAAAAACACATTTATGATTTCTTCCACTCCCCGTCACTGACAGATTTATGAATGTAAAGGACACAAATTGGCGCAGATTGTGGTCTTTAGGGAACAAGTAACATACACCTTAGTTTTATCTAGAAGTGTGGATAGATAGATAGATAGAGTTATGTCACAGACCCTGCTGTAACCAGTGACCATTTTTGCATAGCGTCAAAGCCTTTTCTGATGCTGTTCCTCCTAGAAAAGCCCGCCACACTGTATAGGATGATTTTTACAATGACTACTGATGGAAATCCACAGTATAAATACCCGGCGGCCGACTCAGGTCTCAGTTTCCAGGGCGACTGAATATGACATAGACCAGGAATGCGGAAAACAGGCCGGAGCTGCTGTGTCAGCAGGACAGGGGCAGAAAACAGGAACCCTTGTCCTCCGCCAGGCCCTACTCCTGCCTCTCCTCACCCTCTCTGCACAAGAAAAGAGACGTCTTATTTTGGTTGCTGAATGAAAACTGGAAGAGGAGGAGCGAGAGCAGGAGGGTGGAGAGCAGCCTTTAACCCTTCACTGTAACTGCTGTCTCCAGCCATCTGGAGGAGAGGCACAGTCTGCCATGGCTGCGTTCAGACATATTATAGACCAGTGATGGCTAACCTTGACACTCCAGCTGTTGCAAAACAACAACTCTCATCATGCCTGGGCAGCCAAATCCTTATCTTTGATTGTTCAGGCATGAAGGGAATAGTAGTTTTGCAACAGCTGGAGTGTCAAGGTTAGCCATCACTGTTATAGACTAACCCACCAGCCATCTGCTCCATGTAGAAGGCAGAAATCGTGAATTTATTCTAGTCTCTAAGATGGCTTTGATACGTTTATATGTAATATACTATATATAAAATAAAATTTTAAAAGTTTGACTAGTGGTTATCCAGGATTAGGCGAACATAGCTGCTTTCTTCTCAAAACAGCGCCACCCTGTCCTCAGTTATGTGTGGCATTACCATTCTGCTTTAATTATTTCAATGGAACTGAGCTGTAATACCACTCACAAACTGAGGATAAGAGTGGTGCTGTCCCCAGAGGAAAACCGTTACATTTTTTTAAATCCCTGGTTATCCTTTCACATATATGTAGAATATACACTAAAATCAGGATGTGATCCCAGCATTTTGATTGAAAATGTCCTATGGGATCTGACTTTTTTTTTTCTATCAAAGCCTGAAGGAACTTTTTCAGCAGTTCGCTTTACAGCAGCTCTTCTCTGGGATTAATCTCCACAGAGCTTTTGAACTCTATACACTATATTCAGAAGTCCCATAGACAGTGAATACAGTGGAGGCCATGCATGCCCGCTGCCAGTAGATTCACTTGGAGGACATTTGACCTTTGTTCTTGTAACATGTGGGGGTCCCACATGTTGAACCCCAACTGATCAGCTACTTAGTCTCTGCCGCTGATGAGAAAATAGCACATCTCCCCCCCAACTGTTGCAAAACTACATTTCCCATCATGCCTGGACAGTCAAAGCGAAAGCTTAGGTTGCCCAGGTATGATGGGAAGTGTAGTTTTGCAATAGCTGGAGGGCTGCAGGTTCCCCATACCTGATGTATGAGGTCTAGGGGCACAGAATGAGTTGGGAAACTGAAATGTAATCAATTTCCTAGCACCAGACACTATAAGATGCTGTTCCACAACCACAATGGACGCAAACTACAACTCCCATCATGATGAAGCTGTTTGGGCATGATGGAAGTTATAGCCCACAGTTTGGGGAACACCGCCATAAGAAATAGCTGTATAAAATATTTATTAGATGACAACTCAAGGACAAACATTTAACTCTTTATTTAAAAGGAAACGTTCAGGTCTTGTTGCCCATGGCAACACATTTTGTACAGCACAATTATAAATAAAGTTATAGTATTCAGGATCGTGAAGTCAAATAGCGGGCCATGAAATGGGAGGGGCAAATCTGCACAGCATCAGCGCTCCAAGGCCCCGCCCAAAGATCACGTGACGCGCCACCCAACGGCCATTTTACATGCTGGCAACGGTCAAATACTTTACGGCTTATCGTGCAGCCTATTCTATTAGTAAAAATAAAATCTCGTTAATGCAATTATTTCTTTCTTTTCCTGCAAGGTGAAGAAACAGGCAGTAAGCGAAATCTTGTTTTCGCTCCATCATATTAAAGAGACGTTTCACATGAAGGAGCCTGATGCTGATACAAAAAACGAAACCGGTGAACTAATTCATGTCATATTAGAAATTGCTGCGAAGCCTGCCAAGTGATGTGGCGGTTCAGGTCGGCGAAGAGGGCTTAGCGCCCGGATTACAAATGGCCGCCGAAGGATGTTGTCGCAATCACGTGCTCCGGGCTCTTCGCTGATGACGTCAGAGGATTGCCGCAGCTAAGCGAAGAATGGAACGAAGCTTCTAATAGGCAGCTGCTTGCGATGGGTGTGGTTTAGCTTGACGCTGATTGGTCGGTGACCGTTAGGGCGTCAGCGAGCGGGTTATGGTGTGTCGTCGTAGTAGGTGGGAGCTGGGAGGTGCTGCGGGTGAGGGGCGCTGTGACTCCCGTCCTGCACACTGGAGCTCATGTCTCAACGGAGCCGCCGTGCGGGGGCCAGACGCTGACTGCACCGAGCGCTATGAGGTGAGGGGCCCGACGGGAGACCGCAGGGTGACCCCCCACGGGTGTGCACTCATTCATCATCAGGAGGGAGGGGGTGAGGGGAGGGATGGCCGCTTACTGCCTCCTGTACAGCATCTGCACACACAGGGGAGGAAAGGGTTAACAGGGTGTCATTCATAATAACACTGACACCCGACGAGACCATAGAGGGCACAGCCCATAGGGGTCACGTGTGAGGGCTGCAGGCTATGTGGCATGATGAGGGTTGTAGTACCTAACATTACAGTATTATGTCACGTCTGCAGCTGTAGGGATCAGTGACTAGAGGGATGAAGGATCTATAGGGATCAGTGACTAGAGGGATGAAGGATCTATAGGGATCAGTGACTAGAGGGATGAAGGATCTATAGGGATCAGTGACTAGAGGGATGAAGGATCTATAGGGATCAGTGACTAGAGGGATGAAGGATCTATAGGGATCAGTGACTAGAGGGATGAAGGATCTATAGGGATCAGTGACTAGAGGGATGAAGGATCTATAGGGATCAGTGACTAGAGGGATGAAGGATCTATAGGGATCAGTGACTAGAGGGATGAAGGATCTATAGGGATCAGTGACTAGAGGGATGAAGGATCTATAGGGATCAGTGACTAGAGGGATGAAGGATCTATAGGGATCAGTGACTAGAGGGATGAAGGATCTATAGGGATCAGTGACTAGAGGGATGAAGGATCTATAGGGATCAGTGACTAGAGGGATGAAGGATCTATAGGGATCAGTGACTAGAGGGATGAAGGATCTATAGGGATCAGTGACTAGAGGGATGAAGGATCTATAGGGATCAGTGACTAGAGGGATGAAGGATCTATAGGGATCAGTGACTAGAGGGATGAAGGATCTATAGGGATCAGTGACTAGAGGGATGAAGGATCTATAGGGATGAAGGATATATAGGGATCAGTGACTAGAGGGATGAAGGATCTACATCTGGAGGGAGGGTGGATCTACATCTGGAGGGATCAGTGACTAGATGGATAAAGGATCTACATCTGGAGGGATCCCTGATTAGCTGGATCTACATCTGGAGGGATCCCTGATTAGCTGGATCTACATCTGGAGGGATCACTGATTAGCTGGATCTACATCTGGAGGGATCACTGATTAGCTGGATCTACATCTGGAGGGATCACTGATTAGCTGGATCTACATCTGGAGGGATCCCTGATTAGCTGGATCTACATCTGGAGGGATCCCTGATTAGCTGGATCTACATCTGGAGGGTTCAGTGGCTAGAGGGATGGGAGTTCTACATCTGGAGGGATCAGTGACTAGATGGATAAAGGATCTACATCTGGAGGGATCACTGATTGGCTGGATCTACATCTGGAGGGATCACTGGCTGGATCTACATCTGGAGGGATCACTGATTGGCTGGATCTACATCTGAAGGGTTCAGTGGCTAGAGGGATGGGAGATCTACATCTGGAGGGATCAATGATCAGCTGGATCTACATCTGGAAGCATCAGTGACTAGAGGGATGATGGAGCTACATCTGGAGGGACTGGATGAGTGGATGGGTTTGCAGTTTTAGGGATCAGTGACTATATGGATCTGCACTAGGGATTGGTGAATTAATGTAGTGTGTATTATTAGTCATTTACGTTAATATTGTGATGGTTTGCATCTGTAGGGATCAGTGGATGTGATGGTCTGCATCTGTAGGGATCAGTGGATGTGATGGTCTGCATCTGTAGGGATCAGTGGATGTGATGGTCTGCATCTGTAGGGATCAGTGGATGTGATGGTCTGCATCTGTAGGGATCAGTGGATGTGATGGTCTGCATCTGTAGGGATCAGTGGATGTGATGGTCTGCATCTGTAGGGATCAGTGGATGTGATGGTTTGCATCTGTAGGGATCAGCTAGTTGATTGATGGACAATGATTTTCTGAAACCTTACCCTCTGTGTCAGTGGGCATCACTGCTTGGGGTATTTATTATAATGGCTGCTGTGGGGTGGCAGTGATACTCTCCGTGACTGCAGCTGTTACTATGTGCCGCTCTATGAGGCTGCAGCTGTTCCTATGTGCCGCTCTATGAGGCTGTGGCTGTTACTAGGCGTCAGTCTAAGGCTGCAGCTGTTTCTATGAGCCGCTTTATGAGGCTGCAGCTGTTCCTATGCGATGCTCTATGAGGCTGCAGCTGTTCCTATGCGATGCTCTATGAGGCTGCAGCTGTTCCTATGCACTGCTCTATGAGGCTGCAGCTGTTCCTATGCGCTGCTCTATGAGGCTGCAGCTGTTCCTATGCGCTGCTCTATAAGGCTGCAGATGTTCCTATGCGCTGCTCTATGAGGCTGCAGCTGTTACTATGCGCTGCTGTATGAGGCTGCAGCTGTTACTATGTGCTGCTGTATGAGGCTGCAGCTGTTACTATGTGCTGCTGTATGAGGCTGCAGCTGTTACTATGTGCCGCTGTATGAGGCTGCAGCTGTTACTATGTGCCGCTGTATGAGGCTGCAGCTGTTACTATGTGCCGCTGTATGAGGCTGCAGCTGTTACTATGTGCTGCTGTATGAGGCTGCAGCTGTTACTATGTGCTGCTGTATGAGGCTGCAGCTGTTACTATGTGCTGCTGTATGAGGCTGCAGCTGTTACTATGTGCCGCTGTATGAGGCTGCAGCTGTTACTATGTGCCGCTGTATGAGGCTGCAGCTGTTACTATGTGCCGCTGTATGAGGCTGCAGCTGTTACTATGTGCCGCTCTATGAGGCTGCAGCTGTTACTATGTGCTGCTGCATGAGGCTGCAGCTGTTACTATGTGCCTTGTGTTTCCCCAGTTTGCCATACGTTTTTGCCTCTCTCTGACCGGATGACACCTGGTCACTGAGATGATGTCATAAAAATTTGGCAAATTCTTGTAATTCTTTTCAGACTTTTTCACTTTGTACCTGTTTCCAGTAAAGCTGGGTGCACGACCCTAGACGTCCAGTAGGGAGTTACCTGGGTGAATGTGTCGTACAGGAGCCCAGGAAAGCTGGTCAATGGAGTTACCAGACAGTAGGGTGTTCATCTCATGGGTTATGTTCAGCCATAGGCTGGGAGACACCACTGGATATGTGCACTATGTCCTGATACATTGTTACATGGTCCCTGCGGTGATACATTGTACTGGATTCTGTAGATTGCACAGTGTATGTCTGTAGAGACTCTTCCCATTCACTAACAGCAAGCAGAACTCTTCATAGTGTTAGATAGAGACACGCAGTATACGCTGGTTAGCGGGGTCATAATCATAAAGATTGGTGTCTTGTGTCTCATTGTTCACCGGTGACCACCAGTTTATACCTGTGTGCGGCACTCACCATATGGCTGTGTTCACACTATATCCAGATTATGGGTCTGATGGCTGCCTTGTCACCTCTGACCTCACTTTGCTGACTGTTTCACACACGTGGCACATGTCTTGCCTTCTATCCCTTCCATATGTAGGAGTGTATAGTTTCTGTAGCATGTAGATGGATTTATACAGACCCCAGTCAGATGATTGCTGAAATCCGCTACATGTAAACACAGGCTTAGGGGAGAGGCACACGTTGCCGTGGCTGCATACGGTTGTGACATTGAATCTACACTGGCATGCGCTCACCAGTGGCTGCATCCATTTCTGGCCCCACATGAGGACGTGTGGCTCCTTCCTGCCTGCAGCTTCATAGCTGATACTCGACAGACTGGTAGGGTGGTCCACTGGAATCCCATCTTATGCTTGAATGGGAACCCCAAACCTTCCAGACACTAGAACTAGAAAAAAATGGCTTTGTTCTGGAAACGATGCCACTCTTGTCCTCAGTTTGTTAGCAGTATTGCAGCTCGGGTTCCCTAAAAAGAAGCCATATTTTTGGCTGACATGTAACGTGTCCAGACCGACACCTCCTACTCGTCTCTTACTGTCTGATCCTTTTGTGCTTGAGAAGACAAAGCACCAACAGAGAAACCTGGCAGCAGCTTTCTTCCCATTCGGAATACATGCACGCTGAGCGAGCACTGGTATTGGTGGGTTAGGAAAGATAGCTGTCTTGCCTGTGAAGTATCCAGGATTTCCAGGACTCCCTAGGGCTGCATCCAACTTCCTCAGCCACCGAACGTTTAGGTTTGGATGTACACAAGCATGCTCAACATATGCTCATCTTCTATATATATATATATATATATATATATATATATATATATATATATATGTGTGTGTATGTATGTATAAAATCGTAGTATCAGTGATGGTATGTGATGGTATCCAGATGTAACCACTGGGCACATTGTTGGCATACATCTGCAATATATATATATATATATATATATATATATATATATATATATATATATATATATATTATAATATTAATATGGCCTGTGACTTTTCACTTGCTATAGTTTTTTCTCGCAGTGTATACTCTGTTTGTACGGATTTGGGATGAGCTGCAGATAAATGTGAATTTTCAGGTTTGACCAGAGACACTCTCTCTTTCAGATCAACTAGAAAATCCTCTTTCTTCTGTCAGGTTACACGTTCATGACGTTTCGATCACACGTGTCCTAGACTTGTAATCGGTCACACTACCCTCCCATCATAGCTCTAGCTTTGGCTGTCCAGGCATGATGGGAGTTGTAGTTTTGCGACTCCCAGTCCCTGATCTAGGGCTTGGTTCACACTACACTCAGTCATTTTCTCATGTCCCTTAGCTGAACCAGGGCGTGTGAGCGGGAGTGATTCCTTGTTTCTAGGTTATGGTCACATAGGGGGAGATTTATCAAATATGGTGTAAAGTGAAACTGGCACCGTTGCCCCTAGCAACCAATCAGATTCCACCTTTCATTTTTCAAAGAGTCTGTGTGGAATGAAAGGTGGAATCTGATTGGTTGCTAGGGGCAACTGAGCCAGTTTCACTTTACACCATGTTTGATAAATCTCCCCCATTGTCTTTGCATGTGGTTGCTGTGGAGCAGCGTCGGGTGGTTCTTATCAGCTGCTGATGGAATAAAGGAGAGATAATCTCCATGACTGTGCTGAGGATATGGCACAGGATAGGACACCATGGTGCAGAAGCAGAGTGATGACTGCTGTCACCCCTGCATAGCCCCATGGGTTGTCCTGTGTCACTGACCCCTTTCCGGGCTGTGCCTGTATAAGATGGATGACTTTTGCTCGGCTATCTTTAGCAATAACTTCCAGGGATGGTGAATCTTCGGCCCTCCAGCTGTTGTAAAACTACAATTCCCATCATGCCTTTTCAGCCAAAGCTAAAGCTATGAAGCAAAATGTAATTTTATGCATATACTGTACAAACAGCTGCTTTCTTCAAGGAACAGCGCCACTCTTGTCCTCAGTTTGTGGTTAGTACTGCAGGTCAGTTCTATTAGAGTGAATGGAGCAGAGTTGTAATTATACACACAGCCTGAGGACAGGGGTTGCGCTGTTTCTAACAACCAGCTATGTTTTTCTTAATAACTGTGAATCACAGATGATACCTGCCCCATCAGACGCCATTAACTCTCTCTAGTCTTTTATGGAGACCTGACTTCCGAACGTGTCTGTAGAGAAAAAGTGAAGCTTTATGGCCGTCTATCTTATCAATAATCCTCCACTGAATTGGCTATAAATTTTGCAGAGGTGTAATAAGAGGTAATTGTTTTACAGCGCCATAAATCGAGCTTAAACCGGCAGCACTTATGACCATCCATTTCTGTAGTCTGTCCCACTATTCCTTAAAGAGGTAGTTCCGTTTGGAGCTTGGTTGGCATGTGCTGTGGACTGTACATGTTAGGTTAACGTCGGGGATCAGCTGATCATCTGATGGCATTGGGGACCCTTTTTCCCCAAGATGGAATAAAGGCAGTTACTGTATATGGGAGATGAGTTGCTAGCAGACACGCACAGGTGGCGGTATATATGTCATTACCCACGTTGGAAGTAACTTGCACACTTGGTTAACCTGAGCGTGCATATATATGGAGAAGACTGGAGGATCTATGCTGACGTCTGTCTTGTGCTTCGTTGTATACAGGTGTCAGGCAGAGGCTTATTCCCCTGTCTCTAGTCAGCACACTTCATTGGGCTCAACGTGCATGCATATGCGGAGTCTAAGAGATAAGATCATCTGATCGTTAGTGTAGTTTTGGACCTACAATCTTTGGGGGGCAAGTGACGGCTGCACGTCACTACATGTAATAGCCATGCATGGATGGCAATTCCCCAAACACCTGGTGCCCTACCTCTCCCCCCTTCCAGTCTTCTCTCCTGTGCTCCGCAGCTTCCCGGTCCTGGCGGCAGCAGCCTGTCAGCTGACAGGCTGCTCAGAAGCTACTGCCACCAGGACTGGGAAGCCGCAGAACACAGGAGAGAAGACCGGGAGAGGTAAGGTTGTTTGGACATGGGCTGCATGGACATTGCTAACAATGTCCATGCAGCCTTTACTGCCCTATTATCGGGCCGTTTAATAGGTCGAGTAAACAAGCGCCAATCTAGCAGATCAGGGCTTGTTTACTAAAATGATCGGCCTGTGTAATAAGACCCTAAGTCTTTTTTAAAGTGTAATTTTTATTGAAGGTTTTATATTTTATACAATACAAGTAGAAATGTAGAGAAAAGAGTCATCAATTGTTCAGCAATCGTATAACAAGATATTGCATAGTCAACAGGAAAATGCCCAGCAAAGTCAAAAAAGGAAAAACATGGCATAGATCCTCCTCTAATACAATAATGAGAAGGATTTTCTGGTTCCGTGTTCCTGGTTGGCGATTGTATGTTCTGGAAAGAGCCATTCTGCATTATTGTCCCCTTTGAATCGGTAATCCAATAACTGAGAATCCCTAAGGGAATTGGGAACAGGTAAACCCATTAACCCTATTTATCACCTACACAGAGTAGTATCATCTGTATGGTCATTGGGAATGGTCAGAATTTGGATTGAGAGCGCTTACATGGCCATCACTGAGACTATAGCAGTGAATGGAGTCATGGTCACATGTCCACACTACCTCTCCATTTACATGGGGCACCCTGGGACCCTTAAATATCTAGGGGTCTGACCCTAAATGGTCATGGGTTTATCTCCTATAATGTGTGTGTATATATAAATCTCCTCTCACAGTGTTAGTACACTTGAAATTGCCATGTGGATTGGACCAGCCCCCAGTCAGTGCCAGTCAGTTTTTCCCCATAAAGCTGTATTCAGTTAGAGGAAGAGCTTCCCCTAGTGATGGCTGCACATAACTAGAATTTTAGGTGCTAACCCCTATACCAGTGTTTCCTCAATCTGTGGCCCTTTAGCTGTTGCAAAATTACAACTCCCATCATGCTCTGGTTTTGCAACAGCCTGAGGGCCACATATTGGGTGAACAATGCCCCATACAGATATTATAACCATATCCTGTATAGCAGGTATAGTATAATGTGTATATGTTAGTGCTATGGAGGACCTGCAGCAGTGCTCTCAGAGGAGGCATTAGGGCGGATTAGCGTTAAATGGAGAATGCCTCAGAGTTGTAATGTATGGCAGCACGTCAGGGGATTGTGTCCGTGTTGTGTAATCATTAGTTAATGCTGACTGGAAGGGACGTCCCCCCTCGCCATTGATGCTCAAATAAGGGGCAGCGAAAGTTGGCAAGGACTGAATGCAAAGGAGGTGTCATGGTAGGCGATAGGGAGAGAATTCAGATGGGAGAGCCCATTCCAAGCCAAGACCAAGGGGCGATGAAACGCTCCACCGGGGTTAGACGTGGGCTTTGTGAGCTGGGAATGTGAGCCATTTGTATGGTAATCGGATCCCTACCGCTGTGTTAAGGATAACTTGGGTGCTTAAAAGAGACATAGAGGGGAAGAGGGGACCTGTCACCTAAAGAGAATAACAGAGGATATAGGTCATGATGTTGTCACAGATCTCTGCCTGTCAATCATCCCTGCAGCCTGCCAACCATCCCTGCAGAGAGCCGTGACTAGTTATGGGCGGCTCCCCGCCCACATGACTAGTTGCTGCCCCTCTCACGCTAGAGTAAAACTTATTTTTCCCCCATGCTCATTGGTTCCCTTTAAGACAGTTTCCATTTATTTAGATCAAGAGGTCAAGCTCCTGGCCCTCCAGCTGCTGCAAGACTGCAACTCCCATCATGCCTGGGCAGCTAAAGCTTTGGCTCTCTAACCATGATGGGAATTGTAATTTTGCACCAGCTGGAGAGCCAGGAGTTTTACACCCCTGATGTACAGTCCATTCCGAATATTTCTTAGGCCAACAATTATCTGTACACATCCGGATCCCACCATACGTATGGAGGTAAATATTGGGGACAATTCCTGATCTTTGCACCCCTATTGGAGGTACCACAAGAGAGCAAACACTCTCCCTTGTAGAGGAGAGCTAATTTGTATATTTTCTCCATGGTGTATTGCATAGCCTGTAAGATTTCACACATTAGTTTGATGCTCTCCTCAAGGAGAAACATTATCAATCATAATTTTGTCAAGTTCAATGGCAAGAATGTCTAATAATGTGAGAGGTGTTTTATCAGCTGTACAGATGTGAAAGCCTGACAATGTTGTTGGGATCGTTCCATCATCTAATGTCTATGATGGCACATGTCGAGGAAGAGAAGGCTTGAGCTGTCGGACTTCCACTGCCTGATGCCTTTGTTCTCAGGGATAGAAGCTGCCGCCTCTGGAGTCTGGGGATGCTGTAGTCTCTGTTTAGAACCTGTGCACAGTCGGTTGAGTGGAGTGTGCATGTGTATATGTCTATAGGAAGTCTCCTAGGGTTGGCTGTTGGCTGAACGCCGCCATCTTATAGGTATGTTCACATTGAGGAAAAGAGGCGGAAATTTCCAGCAGACTCTGCACGAATTGCGTCTGCCTCAGTGTCTGAATGATAAGTATAGGGCTCTGCAGCTCTCCACTGAAAGAACTGACCCTATGTGTGGAAGTCACTTCATAGCCTTCTGTTGGAGGAATACATCATAAACACAGAGAAAACAAGATAGGACTGTGCCTAGACTGCAGTGTGTGACCAGGGATGAGTGAGGCAGATTTCCTATACTGTATTTCTTAGTGACATGTCCTCTATACATGGATATAATAAGGTTGGAGATGCGGGATACAGTCCATCCTGGACACCAGGGTTGTGAAGCAGTCGTCTCTGCTGCTGGCGATCCCTGGAGGGGTGCGGGCGGCCGCAGAGTTGCTGAATTAGCTTTTCTGGACGTGTCCTTCCCTTTCCTGTGAATGAGCTTGTTCTTGCATAACTCTCAGAAAACACTGAGTAATCGGTGAATTGGCACATTTGGCGGTGGCCTCCTTTCTGCGCTCTCGCATGAGTCAGTCTTTTTTGCTTGTCTCGGGCTCGGCTCCCCTCTTTCTTTGATGGATGTCTCAGTATTCACATAGCGTCTCCTTGGCCGGTGAAAAGAGATCTCTGGTGTCCAGAAGTTCAGCGTGAGCAGACGTGTAGTCTCTCTTGTTTTCTTATACCCTTATTTTGACCTGATAAAGAACCAGATGGTTCTGGGTATAAAAAAAATATATAAATATATTTCAAATTAACTGCAGTCATGGATGTGTCAGGGTGCATTCATACTGAGGAAAAGGTGAGGAATTGAAGAGGAAAGTTAAGCCGCCATTGACTTCTATAGGATTCCTCTAGCAGAATCCGTCCAAAAAATTGACATGTCAATTCTTTGGGCGGAAAGTGGATCTGCAGCAGAAAATTCTGCTCGGAAATTCTGCAGCGTGAACAACAGAGCAAAAGTTCCATTGAACACAATGGGACATTGCTCTGTTCATATTTTATGGGAGGAATAAAGCAGAAATTAAGAGTGGATTCCTCTTAAATTCCTCGCCTACTTTTCACCTTTTCTTCAGTGTGAACGCACCCTTAGACTGGGTTCACACTATGTATATTTGAGGCTGTATTTGGTCCTCATGTCAGGTCCTCATAGCAACCAAAACCAGGAGTGGATTGAAAACACAAAGGCTCTGTCCACACAATGTTGAAATTAAGTGGATGGCCGCCATATAACGGTAAATAACTTCCATTATTTCAATACAACAGCCGTTGTTTTAAAATAACAGCACATATTTGCCATTAAATGACGGCCAACCACTCAATTACAACATTATGTGAACAGATCCTTTCTGTTCTTTCAATCCACTCCTTGTTTTGGTTGCTATACAGCCTCAAACATACAGCCTCAAATATACGTAGTGTGAACATAGCTTTAAAATTTACAGAGGGTGCAATGCAAAACAAGCCAGGGCTGAATAGAATGGGGCAGATTGATAGTGTAAAATCCTTTGACACCGAGCGCCCTCTTGCCATCTTTACATCCCCTAAGACAGGTGTCAAATTGCGGCCCTCCAGCTGTGTCCTGCCTGGACAGCCAAAGCTTTAGCTTGATGGGAATTGTAGTTTTTCCACAGCTGGAGGGCTGTGAGTTTGACACATGTGCCAAGATATGAATGGGAACATATGGACTACATGCAGGTGTCTGGTCCTAACCCAGTGTTTTGTGACTGTCACTCCATACATCTTAAACATCACACATTATGTAGGTCACAAAAATTAATGTTATTTACCACCCAGTGATGAGTTGTGCTATTTACTTACGTAGTATGGTGCCACCTGGTGTTCACTGTGTCTGGCAGGGTGCATGTCCACCTACTGAGATGAGTCTGGTGGACACACATGCTCAGTTCATCTCCTCATCTATCTGCTAGACTAAGGCTGGAGGACACACATGCTCAGTCACTCTCCATGTCCACCTACTAAACTGAGGCTGGAGGACACACATGCTCAGTCACTCTCCATGTCCACCTACTGAGCTGAGGCTGGAGGACACACATGCTCAGTCACTCTCCATGTCCACCTACTGAGCTGAGGCTGGAGGACACACGCTCAGTCACTATCCATATACACCTACTGAGCTGAGGCTGGAGGACACACACGCTCAGTCACTATCCCTATCCACCTACTGAGCTGAGGCTGGAGGACACACACGCTCAGTCACTCTCCCCATCCACCTACTGAGCTGAAGCTGGAGGACACACATGCTCAGTCACTCTCCCCATCCCCCTACTGAGCTGAGGCTGGAGGACACACATGCTCAGTCACTATCCCTATACACCTACTGAGCTGAGGCTGGAGGACACACGCTCAGTCACTATCCATATACACCTACTGAGCTGAGGCTGGAGGACACACATGCTCAGTCACTATCCCCATCAACCCACTGAGCTGAGGCTGGAGGACACACATGCTCAGTCACTGTCCCTATACACATACTGAGCTGAGGCTGGAGGACACACATGCTCAGTCACTTTCCCCATCCCCCTAGTGAGCTGAGGCTGGAGGACACACATGCTCAGTCACTCTCCATGTTCACCTACTGAGCTGAGGCTGTCTGTAATCCCGGTGTTATTACAGTATATGCCGCTGTTTGTGTTAGGCGCCAGGCTGTAGCTTTTGCCTTTAGACACTATGGCTGAGAGCTGACATATCCCTATGTGAAATGCAGTAGAAAATCTTCAGAGTCCTGGCATGGATTTGCTCTGTTGGGTGGTGATGGCATCTTATCTCAGAACAGGGAGCATCCTACGCTGGAATTCATTGGCCATGCTGCAGGTGTGCGCAGCTGCCAAGGACAAAGTAGAGGGAGGGTGCACATGGTTGTTCATTATGTGCAGATGGCTACTTTGTCATCTTGCTGGTTGTATAGTTTTCATTTCAGAAACCATAGAGGAAATAAGTTTTAAAACTTTTGAAAACTTTTTGCCCAGTTAGTGATGGGTATCATTAGTCTTGTCCCCCACTTTCCGACAATATCTTAATAGCTGTCATGTGATCACCCCTCTCCTCCCGCATGGACACCCACGTGTAAAATGTCGGCTGGTGCTCCATGTGGATCCATGGGAGAGGCAGCAGCTGTGTTTACTTGGGATGTTTGGCCCCAGGACATGGATTTCTCCGTTGCCACTGGGAACTGTTCTCTAGGCTTGAAGTCAGACTGACACAGATGTAACAGGACTGCGACCGTGATGGCTACATGTAATCCTGATGTCCATCGTCTCTATAATAAAAAAAATCCTAAGACATAGCTGGCCGTGCTGTCAGTATCCGATATAAATGAAGGTAGAGAGACCCAACTCATCAGGTTACCCATAAATAACAGTTCTGATACCACTCTGCGTTGTGCTGTTCCTCTGTTGTTCCTCCTGGAAACTTTGTTCTCTTAATCCCTGTGTCTGTGGAGTTTGTTCCTGCACCATTGTCTGCTCTGATTGGTCAGTTTGGGCCTGCCTGGGCTCATGTCCTAATGACAGGGCGTGGTGGTAATGCCCAGTTGTCACATTTCCAGGAGGTATAACAGAGGGGGAACACAATACTCATTTACATCAGCAGAATATAGAATTGTTTTATGGGGAAACCAGATGTGTCAGGAGCCTCTTTACTCTTTCATTGTTAAGCAAAAGGATACATACCATAAAGGTGGACCCTTGTGGAGAGGGGGGCCCAAGCTTACCTGATATGACGGGGGTATGTTTTATAGCTCCCGGCGCGTATGTCTCGTAAATTCCTGAATAGAGAAGTTGCGGTTCCATCGATTGCAGCATGTAACCACCAGGGAATTTCCCCTCACCGCATTTTCCTTGAGCTTACAGTTTTTTTTTGTTTTTTTTTTACAGTTTTATCATAGGGCAGATTTCCTATTCCAGAGCCGTATTTCCCATGAAGGGTGAGACATTTACTGCTGATCCCGGTTTCAGCAATCTTATGCATGGTTTAAGGGGAGGTCTAGGATTAGCAAAACAGAGCTACTTTCTTTCAGAAACAGCTCCACCACTGTCACCATGTTGTGTATGGCTTTACAGCTCTGCTTCATTAGCTTCAATGGAACTTAACTGCAATACCGCATACAAACTGAGGACAGGGCTCTTTTTCTACAATAAAGGCCATGTTTTTCTAATCTTGGATAGCCCCTTTAAGTCAAGTCGCAGAGAGCAGTGGTTTCTCTCTGCTTTGGCTCTCCGCTCTTGAGAAGGATCCTAATTTGGCAGCTTCCCCTATAACTCTTGTCTACCTCCTGACATGATTAGGCAAATCCTTGTATTCCTTATGAAATGCCATATTTAATCAGAACGCTATATATTTTATTTTTCTTTTCTTAGGCTAGGTTCACACTGCGTTTTCAGCATCCGTTTACCGCATCCGTTTTTTGCAAAAAACGCATGAAAAACGGATTGCAATAAACGGATTCATTTGTGTGCATCCGTTTTTCCATTGACTTCCATTATAAAAAAAAAACGGATCCGTTTTTTTTTTTGGCGGACCAAAACGGACCAAAATACGTTGCTGACCCTATTTTTCTGGACGTTAAAAAAAACGGATCCGCTAAACGGATGCTGAAAACGCAGTGTGAACCTAGCCTTAACTGTGGATTTCCCACTACGGAATCTGCACGGATAAATTCAGTTGGATTCCGTCACTAGTATGCGCTCACGGCTGCGTAAATATCCGCCGGCCCCATAGACACCATTCTATGGGCGTGCCGATTCCACTATCCGCTGAAAGAATTGACATGTCAATTCTTTCAGTGGAATGCGGAATCCGCCCATGCGTAGAATGGTGTCTATGGCACGGGCGGAGAGGTGAACGGGTACGAGCTACGGAATCTGCCGAAATTTATCCTCACAGATTCCGTAGTGTGAACCCACCCTAAGGGTATATGCACACTATGGAAATCATGCGGATAACTTGCCGCAGATTCCATCGCTGGGGCACATAACCACGTGGGGTTAACGTAACCCGACAGCTATTGTATGTGTATGGGCCACATGAGATTTACTTCTAAACCGTCGATTGATCAGGGGATGACAGGGTAATCTGTAACTATTGTATTGTTCCTATACTTGCTCTTTTATGGTTTTGAGTTAAACTTTAATCAGGGAAACAATGGACGTGACTCCAGCGCTGAAGTTATTCTGCACTTCAGATAAGAGAGTGGGAGGCGGATGTGAGGTCGCTATTCATCGGGCTCCAGGTCAGCAGCATGTGGGCCCCATATGACGAGCGCTGTACACACAGATATCCATATATTTTTTTCCATATTTGTTCCATAGTACAAAGAAAACACAGAAAACTAGTTTTTGTACCTCTATAGAGGAGAGTACTCTGTCACTTTAAGAAAACTTTTGACATATTAGAAGTTTTTATTATTCGTGGTCTCGGTTCTCAGACCCCCACTGAGTTCTAGTGAAGCGTGTGGCTAAGTGCTTCCCTCTCAGCATGTGAATAAAGTCTATATCTGTCCGGGTGGGTTAGTTACAGGCTGTGTTCACACCATGCTCATTCTCGCCTCTCTGCGTGTTCACCAACCATAATGAAAACACAGTGTGATCATGGCCATACTGCTGCTTACATGAGGAGAGTTTTTAGCTGCGGATGTGGAGACAACTGAAGCAGAATCTCAGCTCTGACGAGTCTCGGTATTCTAGGTAGGATTTCTCTTTAATTCCCAGCAGTCCATTTCTGGCGTTACTAGCGGGACTGGAGATTTTCTGTAGAAGCGTCCGGAGTCTTGTGAGGCAGCGGAGGGCTGTGTACACATCTCACACATGGTGTCCTGGCATCTTCCCAGAGAATCCCTTTGTCAGGGCTGACGCTTTTGTTTGGGCCTTTTCACGTTTGGTTCTTTTCTTCGTCTTTTTGTAAAGTAAACTTTCTCCTCTATTAGCTTCCCACACAATGGGCAATGAGGTGACATGTTATCTGGTAAAGGGACGGGAAGAAAGTGCTGGGAGTCACTGAACCATGGCCGCTCTTAGGAGGACAACCCTCCATTGAGAGGGTGACAGGACTGGACATCATTATAGAGCGAGTTACTTCTGACCACTATAAGGCTCCTCATCCTGGACTTTGCTGCCTATTGGATTGGACCAGGACATGTGGGAGAACATACCCTCACATTCTCTAATAAGGGGAATGGTAACACCCAGTTATCAGTCTATTCATACATTTCCAGGAGTAGTAACAGAGGAACGATTTCTCCAGGATGCTAGTTTAAGTATTCACTAAATCTGAGGTGTGATGGGGGAAGGGGTGTGTGTGTCATATGGAATATGGACGTCATAGAGGGGGTTATGCAACTTGGGGTCCATCTCTGTGAATCAGATCAGAGAGACCTTAACAAAAGAGGGGCTTCCTGAATTGGTCCAGTAATGTAAAACATTGCCGGCTATTAGGTTTATTGCCCCCCCCCTAGTAGTAGTAAAGCTGATGTTGACCAACCATCCAATGTGCACAACAGCAGATGTCAGGGGAGAGAAGGCATGTTTGAATTCTACTGCCCGGTCGTTTAGCTCTCAGGGAGATAAGCCGATGCTTGATCTGTCTGCGGCTTACCCCCGCTCCATTCAGACTACATGCACACAATGCCAAGCCAAGCGTGCATATACATGGGGGAGGGGATAAGGAGACAGAGATCATTTTGTATTCAGAATCTTGGGAATCTGGGTTACAAAATGGCGCCCATATTTCCTGTCGCTCAATGCTGCCATGTCTGCAGTGAATTGAATGTGTAGGCTCAATGTAGATTTTTAGAGACATAGGGAGAGATTTATCAAACATGGTGTAAAGTGAAACTGGCTCATTTGCCCCTAGCAACCAATCAGATTCCACCTTTCATTCCTTACAGACTCTTTGGAAAATGAAAGGTGGAATCTGATTGGTTGCTAGGGACAACTGAGCCAGTTTCACTTTACATCATGTTGATAAATCTCAAGAATCTCTGAACTGGCAAACACTTATAAAGCATCTGAGGACCTTACAGCCTTCCTGACTGTATAGCTTATTTATAGATATATAGAGATGAGTATTATTACACTGGCCTGCCAGCAGGTAGAGGTGGTACTGGCTCTAGCTGACCATGTGATGTTGTGCTGATGCATTATGGGATTGAGAGCAGATTTAAAAAGAGGAGAATGCAGTTTGAAATCTGACAGTCTAGGTGTTGGCTGGTTAGCGGCCACATGTCCCAGAAAGAGTAGTAAAATGCTTGGATGCAGCAGAGCTGGGATGTTACAGATGACACTGCAGACCTAACGGTAGTGAGTCAGTTTTAAGGGCAGCTATTCTGATGATGTTTAAGAGCTTAGTAAACACTTGCCAATTTTTTTTCTTTCAAGAAACAGTGCCATTCTTGTCTATAGGCCATATCTGGTATTGCAACTTGCAATTGTACAAGATTGGGCTGCCGTACCATGCACATCCCAATGACACAATCAGTGCTGTTTCTTATACAGTCTTGAATAGTTGTGTTAACCTATTTTCCTCCTTTTTCTATCATAGGTACCATCTAGCAAGCTGAACGGAGCACAGTCATGGCTCAGTTTGCAGCTGCACCATTTGGGGGTGAGTGTGTTCTCTCCAGGATATTGGCACTAGATGTTGCTCCCCATCTCTATGTTCTCCCAGAATGGCTGCAAGATTTACAACTTTTTTTCTTCTCCTGAAATAGGGAATTTGGACATCTGGGCAATAACTGTGGAGGAAAGAGCGAAACATGACCAACAGTTCCATGGACTCCAGCCGACGGGGGGTTATATTACAGGTTATTATCCGTAACTACGCTTCTCAGCCCTGTTCACAGTCATCTGTAGTATAGTGGACTGTACAGTCTTCTCTCTATAGAAGTAGGAGGCTTACAATGAAATACAGATATACTGATCGGTGGTGGTGTATGATGTCAGGACCCTAGGGGAGAGAAGGTTTGGGGTGTTAGATACCCCTTTCTCTCTATTCAGAACACGTACATGCTCAGAAGAGCATGCACACAAATAGAGGGATGGGTCAATTAGCTGTTGGAGTGACAATTATTAAAAGTGTCTGGCCAGCTTAAAGGGGTACTCCAGCAAAAACAAAATTTCTGCCAGACATTTGTAATTTACTTCTATTAAACAATCTCAAATCTTCTGGTACTTATCAGCTGCTGTACGTCCTGCAGGAAGTGGTTTTCTTTCCAGTCTGGAGAGCAGGAGAGGGTTTTTGTGGGGATTTGCTACTGCTCTTGACAGTTCATGACATGGACAGAGGTGGCAGCAGAGAGCAGTGTGTCAGACTGGAAAGAATATATCACTTCCTGTAGGACACAGAGCAGCTGATTTGTAGTGGAAGACTTGAGACTTTATAATAGAAGGAATTTTTCCTTTTTGCTGGATTACCCCTTTAAGCCTTGAATTCCTACAGCAGATTATGTAGGAAAATAGTTGGATTTGAATATACAAACCTGACATGTAAACTCCCCCGTACCCTGCCAGGACTGGACAGTCTTGCTCCGACTGCCACTTTGTCTGTCTGTAGAGTACCCATTGTCTGATTCCAAGGACAACCACAAGAATTCTGACAGCAGCTATAACCACAAGTCCAAGAAGATTAAAGTATTTACCAAGTTTCTTAAGCTTTTCATTAAAGTGCCACTTTGAAAGCATATTTTTCCCCCTGATCGAAGTAATATTTGCTTGGATAGATATCACTGAGAACCCCCCTTTATTTTACACCCAGGAAAAAAGATGGCTGGTGTAAATATTGCAGACTAGTTATTGCTAGTCTACTGTCCCTTACATCCTTCTAGTAATGGGATTTTCTCCTGCTAATCTGACTCAGAATCCGATTAATTCAGAGGAATGAATGTTCTGCTTCCTAAAACTCCCTGTCCCACCTCCGCGCCATAATTCATTATAGCAAGTTCACGCTGGGCTCACGGCCTCTTAATAACATTAACATGGTAACATATGGATTCCAGGCCTCTTCCCCGTCTATGGCTAGCCTGCTGCTGATGTCGGTGGATAAAATTATCATTACACAAATTGATATCGACTCCTTCTCCTGATCTGATACCTTGTAGCCATGGATATTCTTTTATATACTATACTATATATATTTTTTGTTTTACTAACTTTCTTTCCTCTCTTTTCCCTGCAGGAGACCAGGCCCGTAATTTCTTCCTCCAGTCTGGGCTGCACCCTCCTGTACTTGCACAGATATGGTGAGTGTCGTGCACATTGTTCATGGCTATGAAAAATTCCTTTACTGTTTTTTAAGCTTAAAGGGCAATGGATGAGATTTATATGGATAGCATTCACATGGGACATGAAATAAAAGAGCATGCTGTTGCATATCATAGCAGGGGTGCCTGTTCGCTATATTCTGAACTCCACAGGTCGGTGTTGAGAGATGCAGATCCCATTGTGGGGATGGGTTGCTGCAGCAACAACCCACGCCTAACGGATTCCATGCACAAGCCCTAGTCTAATCACTAGGGCTCATTCACAGAACTTGAGACCATTGCCCTTATTCGCCAGCGTGAGCTATGTGTATATATTGCAGTAAAATAATAGAATCATGAATTTGATCAAATCACTAAGGGATTCGATCAAATTCCGGGAAATTATAAAATGACCGCTCTGTTCCATCATTTCCCTAGGGATTTGATCAAATCACTGACCTCTTTCAGGGAAATGATGGAATGAACTCTATCATTTCCCCCTGCGACATAGAATTCGCTTACCGTATCGCCTCTCTGCTCCCCACGGCCTGTCAGCTCTGCTCCCCATCCGCCTCTGCCCCTCTCTGCTCCCCCGTCTGCCCTGCCGCCATACGGGGAGGCGTGCCGCTCTGTTGCCCTGTCCGCCTCTGCCGTCAAACATAGAGCCGGGCGACTCCTCGATCGTTTATTCTGTCATTTTCCTGAAAGGGGTCAGGGATTTGATCACATCCCTAGGGAAATGATGGTTCATTCTATCTTTTCCCGGGATTTCACTGCAACATATATACTGGAGAGCACATGGCAGCACATACTAAACAGTTACCCTCTAACATATGCAGATTTGCTGTAAGATACCTTGTACAAAGAATTTTGGCCACCAGTGGACTTACCTTAAGATTTCATGTTGGCTAATATGTTGCTCTCAAAGTTGTTTTTTTTTTTTTTTTTTAAATAAAAACAGAAATATTGCACAGGCTGGATACTAGGCTTGATAGCTGAAGTCAAAGCAGACTACCAAGATTCTTGTGACAGCTGCGCTCATGTTATCTTGTCTAGCATGGATGGACAGCTGTATTCCCCGACACTAGAGATGAGCGCCACTGGAGCATGCTTGAGTTTGATCGTTCAACATTTGATTACTAGTGGCTGAAGAAGTTGGATGCAACCCTAAGAAGTCCGAGAACACATTGATGCAGCCATAGGCTTGTTTTTCAGGACTCCCTAGACCTTCATCCAACTTCTTCAGCCACCGTAAAAGGACAACTCCGGCCAAAACATATTTTTTAAATTTGTTATTATAGTAGAAGGCTGGAGAAAATGTTTTAGTATTGTATTTGCCCCCAAAATTTATGCAAATTATCAATTTACACTTATTACGGGAAATGCTTATTAGGTGTTTTTTTCCCTGCACTTACTACTGCATGAAGACTTCACTTCCTGGATAACATGGTGATGTCACTTCCTGGATAACGTGATGTCACGCCCCGACTCCCAGAGCTGTGCGGGCTGTGGCTGCTGGAGAGGATGATGGCAGAGGGATGCTCAGTGTCCCTCCAGTGCCCTGTGTCCCTCAGTGTCCCCCTGCCATCATCCTCTCCAGCAGCCACAGCCCGCACAGCTCTGGGAGTTGGGTCGTGACATCACCATTTTATCCAGGAAGGGAAGCCTTGATGCAGTAGTAAGTGCAGGGAAATAAGCACTTTATAAGCATTTCCCGTAATAAGTGTATATTGGTGATTTGTATAACTTTTGGGGGGCAATACAATACTAAATAAACATTTTCTCCAGCCTTCTCCTTTAATAAAAACTTTCGCCGGACTTCTCCTTTAAATAAGCATAGTTAGACAAATCCCTAGTGTACACTAATTACGGGAAATGCACATATGGTGCTATTTCCCTTAATTTAGTACATCAGGCAGGCTTCAATTTCTCTAAAAAATCGTGACGTCACGAATCGGGTGTAATACCTGAAGCGTGTATGTAGAAGTCTATGTAGTGTAGTGTCTATGTCACAGTACAATATTCTTTATTGATTTTTATGGATTAATTTGGGGAGCACAGACACTTGCATCTCCCTTCCTGTGCTGTCGATGATGGGCGCTCACACCGGGAGAGAGGGAGATGGACGGCACCGAGCAGGGAGCGAGAGAGGTGAACGTGCACCTAACTACCTCCCCCCTCCCTCCCTGCATGATACCGTGGACCGGATACTTCTCCTCCCATCATCTGCTCATACTATGAGAGCTCCTGACCTCTGCTCAGCCCACACGGTGTATCGGGCAGCACGGGGATGGAGGGGGGAAAGGTAGATGCACGGGCACCTCTATCCCTCACTACCCGGAGCTGTGCGGGCTGAGCACGGGTCAGGAGTGCTCATAGTGTGAGCAGATGATGTGAGGAGTAGTACAGCGTGTATCTGGACCACGGCACTGTGCAGGGAGGGAGGGGGAGGTAGTTAGATGCACTGACACCTCTCTTCCTCCCTGCTCTGTGCTGTCCATCTCCCTTTATCCCGGTGTTAGCGCTAGTCATCGGCAGCACAGGGAGGGAGAGATGCAAGTGTCCTTGCTCCCCAAATTAATCCATAAAAATCAATAAAGGATTTTGTACTGTAAACTACACTACATAGTACACACACATAGATTGACACTGCTGCATTTCCTTAGCTTCCACATCTGGTGTCTGTCTTTTCTTACTTTCTGAGCAGTAAGACTGTCATCACAGTGCCCCAGTATTGTCACTGCCATCTGTGTTGTTGTGACGGGTACAGTGTCGTCCAGCTCAGACAGCCCTACAGATGCACTGCCGTTTACAGGGACACTCTGCTCCCCCGTCTGAGGCGGCTCTGTCTCATAACCAAACCGTACATGATTTTCCCCGCTCTGTTTGTTATTGCTCATTGCAGGCCCAACGTGTTTATTCTTCCCCAGAGATAAGTGAAGTCCTGTTTCTTCCCCTTACAAGACATTACATATCCATTCTTGTGGGGAGAAAGCCATTTGCTCATGAATGCATTTCTGCTCTCAATGAAATAGTGGTTTAGGCCTTTACTGGGAACCCGGCCAAGGATCCACTGAAATCTGCTGGAAGATAAAATGAATTGTGCTGGCACACTGTAACGGCTTTCAGGGCGGCTTAATAGAGGACGGTGCTGATGTTTTCTATGGATGTGGGTTATATCCACTCCTCTTACTTACAGCTTTACTTATGAATGTTTTAAGAGTAAGTTTCCTCCATTAAAGGGGTAAAGTGGTAAACCTCTAGGATATGCCATCACTTTATGATTGGTGAGGAGTCATCTGTCCTTTGGTGCCTGCATTAGGGCTAAGCTATATCCAGAGTATGCTGTGTGCTCATATGCTTGCTTCCGATGTTGATTTTAATACAGACTTTAACATCTGGCAAAAAAAAACACCAACAAAATATGAAAACTTGTTATGCAATATCCAGTCCTCCTCCATTTACTGCCCCAGAGTAAGGGAAGTTGTTGGTAGATCAGGCTGACGAAAAGTCCTTTCTACCGTAATTGCCTACAGTTATACTTCAATGGCCTATAGACTTGGTTAGGGTCCGTTTCATACTATGTCCCCCTTAAGGGTTTTTTCCTATACAGCAATGTTCCCAGGAATCAGGTTGTCCAGGGTATTGCAGCCAACCCATTTAAGCCTCAGTTCCCAGTAGAGCTGTTGCATCACTGTTCTCTGGATTTTTAGTTTTTCATTTACTCTTATTTTCCTCATTATTTTACCACCACAAGGGAAGTTGTGGGTAGATCAGGCCTGATCATTGCAATGAGAAATACATTTTTCCTGGGCTGTGAGCGGCGTATACGAACGATGGGAAAACAGCAGACAAATATTATAACTCATACAGTTAAGACAAAGATTGGTCACAGCTATCTCCCCCCAGACACCCCTATAAACCTGCGCTCACAGTATGCCTAATCCTTCTCAGGATGACTCCATATCTGTTCACAACTGGACTCCTCAGTTCCATTGTGCAGAACAGTGCACAGCAGGCCCCATTGGTGCCCAGCAGACCCCGTTTGACGTATAATGTCCATCATTTGACTGGAAATGGTTGCACAGTGTGACGCAGCATTTTCTCCCAGCAAATATGATTGGGATCTGCAATGGAGGCCGTGATGTAGATGTGAACAGAGCCTTAGATGTTCAGTTACAATTATATGATTTATATTGCCTCTACGCTTTAGCAGCTTATGGCTCTTATCTTAGCCACACATTTTCCCACATCAGGTTTTCCATTACCTTTCCCTTCATGAGACGACTAAATCTTTATTGCTGGAAAGGAGGTTTCATGCAAATGAAAGAACATGGAAAAAAAGATTTATACTTTCTCTAGAAAGTTCGTGCCTGACTCCCTTTAAGAGTCTTAAAGGGGTTATCCAGCTACTTTCTTTCAAAACAGCACCTCCCCTGTCCTTAGGTTGTTCATGGTATTACAATTTAGTCCCATTTACTTTAGTGTAATTGAACTTCAAAACCCACACCCAACCAACAAGAGTCGTGCTGCAAGCAGCCATGTTTTTTTTACTCTTGGTTAACCCTTTTTAAAATCCTCTGGACCATTACTGCTGGCACTCCCAGTGTCAGATTATAGAGGTAGAGGAAAGATTAGGAGAAACAGATGTCCATGCAATATACAGTTTATCCTGCATATGTTCATTGCTGGTAATTTTTAGAGTCTCACTGGTTATGATCCCCTGCGTGATGCCAGATGCACATGATGCCAGTCCTGTGCTTGGGGCGGTGGTACAGCTGCTGATGAATGGCCACTATGTGTTATTAATGGCGGTGTTCCAGGGCTGTTCGCATTCTGTAATCCTCCAATGGGTCTTCTTCTTGTGATGTTTTATACTTTATTTGTCTCTAGGGCTTTGGCTGACATGAACAATGACGGCAGAATGGACCAGCTGGAGTTCTCCATAGCCATGAAACTGATCAAGCTGAAGCTTCAAGGTTACCCCCTCCCCTCCGCTCTCCCTGCCGCCATGTTGAGCCCGCCAGTTGCCATGCCAGCTCCTCCAGGCTTTGGTGAGTATTCCGGAGTTTTGTTCTATCACATTTGAGATTTATGCACCATTCAAGATGTCTGCAAAGTTGACTGCTTACCTTTATAGCCACTTTAATGGCAGTGGTTGTCGCTTATCTTGTGACACACTGTATGGTCAACGGTAAGTGGACACCTGACCATCACACAAGTACAAGTTGTTGGACATCCTAGAATTATAGTTTAGTATGGAGTTTCTCCCCCCTTTGTGGGTGATAACTGCTTTGTGCACAAGGACAAGTTAGATTTTATTTCCTGTTATTTTTATCTACTGATAAACTATTGACGTTAGACATTAGACTTGAGTATATTGCAAGCACCCTGTGTGGGACTATGGAAACTATGGGACCTACTGAGGACAGATAGGTGAAATACCTCAACAACAATGTGCAGCAAGCTAGAGGGCAGCCTCCGGCCTCTTCCTGGTGTGCATATATGTGTAGGCGGTATGTTTTCTTTCCATGGTTAGAACATAGCTCACCTTTACACACCATTTTACATAAAGAGTCAGAGCCCTTTAAAGCGACTCTGTACCGGCACCTAGCGGTCCTTAAACCGCTGGCGCTACATTGTAAAGGTACTCACGTCATGTTCGGTGGTTGGCCTGTCTCCTGGTGCCGGTATTTAGAGGAAAAACGACTTTTATCAATGCAGTCAAACTGGTGGGGCCTAGAGCATCCATGCCTTAGGCCTGCGGCGCCTCTCTCCCCGCCTCCCTTCACTTTCAGCACCCCCCATGGGCTGGATGGAGGAAGGGAGAGAGGCGCTGCAGACCTAGGGCACGAACTCTGTACACCACACCAGTTTGACTGCCCGCCCCTCTCCATTGATAAAAGTAGTTTTTCCTCTAAATACCGGCATTGAGAGACAGGCCGACCATTGAACTGGGCATGGCGTGAGTACCTCTACAATGCAGTGCCAGTGGTTCGGGGGCGGCAAGGTGCCGATACAGTCACTTTACGACAAACCAACGTGCACTGTAAACAAGCACAATTCTTCAGGGCTGCACGAGCAATAGCTGGATTGCTCAGATGACCCTTAGCATCTGTCGGTCATTGGCTGTACATTCTCTATTACAGGGGCGTGAAACTTGTGGCCCTCCAGCTATTGCAAAGCTACAGTTCCCATTATGCATGGACAGCCAAAGCTTTAGGCATCAGAATTGAAGTTTTGCACCAGCTGGAGGGCCGCGGGTTTGACACCTGTGCTTTATTGTATGCTGTGATGGGAAGCTGACAAACCTGTAATAGGCCATGTTCTCACATGTACGGTCAAAGCAACACCCATACGTGGTCATCAATAGTGGCGTGATGTTGACAATAATCCCGCCGGCATTGCATGGCTATTGATGAAGAAGTGAGTGTGTGGTTTTACATGCGTGTTTCCTCTTAATGTGGGAATGTAGCCGTATACTTCAGAGCCTCATTTTCATCTTTGCACACTCCAGAGCTGTAATCTAGAAGCATGTTTGTCAAAAAAACTTGCTGACTTTTTCCAATAACAGATCAAAATAGTAATAGGTAATAGGTCCTTTTTCCGTTACATTTGGGACCTTATTATATTTATGGACTCAGTATGTATATATCTCTGTATGTAGGCGGGCTTGGAAAATCCTTATCAGTTTACCTAAACCGGACGACTGGAGGACTAGTATTTCTAAGGCTTCTCTCCTGTACTATAAATGAGTTCTGCATGTCCTGGTTCCTGTAACTATGTACAAGCCGCGCTGTTTTGTGTTTTCCAGGTATAGGTGGTATTACTGGTATGCCACCCCTTGCTGCTGTAGCCCCTGTGCCAATGCCTCCCATTCCAGTAGTAGGGATGTCTCCTCCTTTAGTGTCCTCTGTTCCTGCCGCAGCAGTCCCACCTATGGCTAACGGAGCGCCAGCCGTCATCCAGCCTCTTCCTGCTTTTGCTCATTCGGGTATGCCGCCTGTCACTAATCCTCACTGCATATTTCCACCTCCGCCTCTATCCCTTAATACCAACCTGCATCTCAGCCCGTCTGCCATCATCATTATGTTTTCGGGAATTTTTTTATAACCATTTTATTAAACCTTTACAACTACCCATGTATCCCTGTCATCTTCTCATGTAACAAGACAGCTATGATTTGAGGGGCTGGTTGGTGGGGTCTCCGCACTGTAGATATGCTGTATCCTTCTCTATTGCTGCCAGATATGAGCACCAATTGAGTTACTGGGTCTTTTACACAGTATTCGGGTGGTTTAGGGAAACTTAAAGGGAATCAGCATTTAGCACCTCAAAAGCTGCTGATAGTCCTATATAAAAGGAGTCAAAACATACTTAGGGATCCAGTCATGACAGAGAAATTATTGTGCCGCGTGCCGCTATCTTAAAGGGGTACTCTTTTAAATACACTAATATCAAAATGACTTCTGTTTAAAAATCTTCCAGTACTTATCAGCTGCTGTATGTCCTGCAGGAAGTGGAAAACCTTTCCTACTCTGCACAGTTCCTGACATAGACAGAGATGGCAGCAGAGAGCACTGTGTCAGACTGGAAAGAATACACCACTGCAGGACATGCAGCAGCTGATAAGTACTAGAAGACTTGAGATTTTTAAATAGAAGTAAATTACAAATTTATTTTACTTTCTGACACCAGTTGATTTGAAAGAATTTTTTTTCTTTCGGAGTACCCCTTTAGATACTGAGGAGGCAGATCTATGGGGCCCCAGAGCTCTGAGCAGTGGAACCTTCCTCACAGCTCTGAGTGACCACTTCAGTGCCCACTCAGGAGACTGCTAGAGTTGTCAATGAGGGTATAGAGCACTGGGCACATATAATGCAAGGTATGCCACCTGGGCATTTGAACTGCTATACTATTACACATTTTTCTCAGCACTGAATACACAGGTATGGATTTCACAGCTCTTCTAGTCCTCAGTATAGGACTGTCAGCGGTTTTGAGGGTTCAGTACTGCTTACTGATTCCCTATAAACAACACTGCTTTACAGCTAGCCATAAATCCTTTAACCCATGTGACCAGCTGATGCTGTAGTGGGCTATACAGGGTTTACTAAGCAAGCACTGTGCATATAGTCACACAAGATTCACCAGAGTAGGAGCCACTCTCTATGCTGTCTATGTACATTATGGCACCGTGTTTTCACCAGGTCATAGACAGGGACAGCTAAACCAGATCTCCCAGCAAACAGCTCCCATATATCATCCTGCAGAGGAGCGCTGTGAGTATGGAAGAGAAGAAGGGGATACTGGGTGGAGTCAGGCTTAGAGTATGTTCCCACGTGCGAAATCTGCTGCCGATTTCATATATTTATATAAGTCCACATCATCAGATCTGATCTGTGGGAGTGTAGCCACAGGATCTGCAGCAGATGTGATGCTGTGTTCAATCCTATAGCTACAGCATAAGGTAAGGATCCTTCTAGATGCCAACCTATTCAGCCGCCTGTGGCAGCAAATGGTCACCAATCAGTGAGATCAGCGCTCATTTGCAGTGCCTTTACAGGGCATGATAAATCACGCAGCTGGGCCATTGTACGGCCATTTAAATACATGACTATCTGCTGCATGTCTTCTCTTTACCCAGGAAGATCTGCGGTCGATAGTGTTACGACAAAAGATACGATCAGCTGACGAGCAGCCATTTTTCCGCTTCTTACTGGCTGATCCCTGTCACCTATTATAGGCGCTAATTATCGGCCGAAGGAACGTTTCTGGGAATGTATAACAGGCCCTTAAAGTGATACTGTCACCCCCTCCTTAATCTCTCTTTATTTCATCAGTTAACAGTGTCAACTAGGTGGGGCTACACAGCTGTTGGGTCCCTGCTCCTGGCTGGGGGAGGGCCCAACTATTATGAAGCTCCGCCTAGGTGACACTGTCCACTGATGAAACTAAGGGATTTTAGAGCAGAAAGAAGACAAGTTGTATACAGGTATATATAGAATGTTCAGCATCTAGGCTTGTGGATGCTACAGAGAACCACAAATAGTAAGGGGATACAGTAAACCTGCCACAGATCCTGTACGTGTCTATAAAACATTTCTATTTTTTGTTGTCATCTAATTTTAGTTTTTGTTGCATGAATCTTGAACTAATACACAGTATATTACGTTACTACTGTCCCCCCCACACAACACTTCTGCTATTGCAGCATTCACTCTTCAATTAGTCTTTGCTGTAATACCAGACACAACCTCCAGATACTATCATCAATAATTTTTCCTCTGATTCTGATGTCTGCTACATCTAATAGCCAATTCAGACTTCTCCTGTCCGAGCTAATGCCTTAAGCAGCTCCTGCTGTTTCAGTGTCTGTAGAGAATCCTTTAACCTCTTTAAAAAGATCTATCATCTTTCCTGACCGCTCTGTTTTAGTGAACAGTCACATTCCTCCTCCTTACTGTTACTCATTCTAGATATGTATGCATAAATTTACAACTGGGTGTTGTTATTCCGCCTGGTTATGGTGTGTCCACACACAGTCAGCTCTGATTGGACAATGTCATTATGTATAGACAAACTGGTAACACCCAGTTGTAATTTTTGGCCAGATAATTTTAGGACGGCACACAGAATTGTAAGAAAAGATTAAGGAGAATTGTCATTTTGTGGGAAATACAAGGGGAATACAATGGCAGCATTAACTGCTTTATATCTATTGGGTACATAGGATTAGTATAAATAGTCATTATCTCCTCGTAGAAGAGGGTACAAAGACGGGCAACTAATCTAATAAGGGGAATGGAGCATCTTAGTTATGAGGAGAGATTAAAAGTATTACATTTGTTAAGTCTGGAGAAGAGACGTTTAAGGGGAGATATGATTAATTTATTTAAATATATAAATGGCCCCTAAAAAAAATATATGGGGAAAAGATGTTCCAGGTAAAGACAAGGGGGCACTGCCTCCGCCTGGGGAAAAAAGGTTCAATCTCCGGAGGCGACAAGCCTTCTTTACCATGGAACAGTCTACCACAGGATCTGGTCACAGCAGAAACGGTAGAGGGCTTCAAAACAGGCCTAGACAAGTTCTTAGACCAAAATAATATAAATTTATATGTATAGAACCTATCACCCCCCCCCCTTCCCTGTATCCATCCCCTCCTTGTATATCCCCCTTCCCTGCATCCATCCCCTCCTTGTATATCCCCCTTCCCTGCATCCATCCCCTCCTTGTATATCCCCCTTCCCTGCATCCATCCCCTCCTTGTATATCCCCCTTCCCTGCATCCATCCCCTCCTTGTATATCCCCCTTCCCTGCATCCATCCCCTTCTTGTATATCCCCCTTCCCTGTATCCATCCCCTCCTTGTATATCCCCCTTCCCTGCATCCATCCCCTCCTTGTATATCCCCCTTCCCTGTATCCATCCCCTCCTTGTATATCCCCCTTCCCTGTATCCATCCCCTCCTTGTATATCCCCCTACCCTGTATCTATCCCCTTCTTGTATATCCCCGTTCCCAGTATCCATCCCCTTCTTGGTTGAACTTCTTTTTATATCCCCCTTCCCTGTATCTATCCCCTCCTTGTATATCCCCGTTCCCTGTATCTATCCCCTCCTTGTATATCCCCCCGTTCCCTGTATCTATCCCCTCCTTGTATATCCCCCGTTCCCTGTATCCACCCCCTTTGTAACTGTGTAGTAGTGACAGCCTTATTCTGGACATGGTGTCATGGCCCGGCCCATGCTCTCCTCTGCCCATACTCCTCTTTATTCTTTTAATTCTGGCGTCCTGTGATGGAGAGCTTGTTGGCACTGCACATATGAAACCCATTATGTAAAAGCTTTCTTCAGCTTCTGCCGCCAATGGTCAATTATGACATTTTGAATATTGTATAGTTTTGTCATAAGTAGAGGATTTTTGGCAGAACTGCCAAATCACAGACCTCCCCTTGTAATTTTTTTTTTTTTTTTTTTTTTAGAACTAGTAGTATATTAAAGTGGCAACCCCTGCTGCCTGTTAAATGTTGTCATCAGGTGAGGATGCGTGTAACCGCTATCCTGCTGGGGAAGTGAGATAAATAGGAGACCACATAATATGGGGTTGTGCTAAGTTCTTTTCTGTGGGTTTCCATTGTGGTCATACACATTAGATATGTCAAACAAGCAGGGTAGATAAGGAGACTCTGCACTACGGTTGTGATTTACAGACACTTGGAACACAGGCTTATAAGATGCCTAAATCTGAATGACATCGCTGGTGCTCTATATGATAAAATAGACTGTAGCAATCTTATCCAGAGAAGATATAAAGAAATATGGCACTCACCAATTGATGTCTTCGTTAAAAGATGTACTTTCTTTCTTCCACATAACAGACAGATACAAACACAGTGAGAGGACGCAATCAGCACTAACAGCTGTTAGCTCTGATTGCGTCCTCTCACTGTGTTTGTGTCTGTCTGTTATTCCATGTGGAAGAAATAAAGTACATCTTTTAACGAAGATATCAATTGGTGAGTTCCATATCTCTTTATATCTTCTCTGGATAAGATCACATTAGATATGTGTCATCCAAACCCACTGATATTGTTGAGAGACGTTCATCAAGTAATGTGTATGGAGGGCCTCCCAGCTCTTCCCCAGCAGTAGAGTCGAGAGAGAGAGAGGATGGGGCATGTTGGATTTCAATTCCCCGATCCTTTTGTTCTCATAGAGATAAGCGGCTGCCAGAGTCACGTGGCACCTTCACCCTCCTCCTCCTGCCAAGTGACCTAAGATATAGGGGGAGATTTATCAAACGTGGTGTAAAGTGAAACTGGCTCAGTTGTCCCTAGCAACCAGATTCCACCTTTCCGTCCTCACAGACACTTTGGAAAATGAAAGGTGGAATCTGATTGGTTGCTAGGGGCAACTGAGCCAGCTTCACTTTACACCATGTTTGATAAATCTCCCCCCATAATGTCTATAGTCACCTGCCCAATCCTTTGTCACTCTATTGGTACCTGGTCCCTGCTGCTTTCCACTTCCTGCTCTCCTCCTCTTCTCAGTACAAGGAAGTGGATGCTCAGCCAATCAGTGGTGGAGGCGGGTTACCACTGCAGACAGTGATTGGCTGAGTGGCCACTCCCTTGTTTCAAGGGGTGAGCCGTGAGGATCGGGCACCTTTTAGAATGAATATGGTAGGTGGGTGCAGGTTTTTAAAAAAAAAAAAAAAAAAAATTGTATCCCAGTGTGAAAACCTTCAGTTTTGCCTAATTACCACTTTAATAAATCCAAGGGCATGATGGGAGTTGTAGTTTTGCAACAGCTGGAGCGCCAGTTACTTTTCTGAGCTCTCTGGTTTTTGCTGTTGGTTTTTTTGCTGTTTTCTTTGTTACTTCTCACGCTTTGGATATGTTATTGCCTATGCCCGGTGTGTGAAGTTGTTTTCCTCTGGTAGCATTGATGTATGGAAACTGTGACCCTCCTTAAATAACACACGAGACTCATTCTTGGATCTGTGCCCTTGCAGCCACATTGCCAAAGAGTTCGTCATTCGGCCGTTCTGGTGCCGGCGCCCAAATGAACACTAAGACCCTGCAGAAAGCCCAGTCCTTTGATGTGGCTGTGTAAGTAGTCATGTGACTGTGTGCTGGATATACTGTAAGTCACGAAACTATATATATTTCATTCAATGTCTGTCACAATTTATAATATCTTCCTTTTCCTATTAATATTTTGCTATTTTTCCCACTGCAGGACCCCTCCGGTGGCAGAATGGGCCGTACCGCAGTCTTCAAGGCTAAAGTATAGACAGTTGTTCAACAGCCATGATAAAACTATGAGCGGCCATCTAACAGGTAACTTTATACATGACTTTTCCTGTATATGACATGTGAAACAGTGTTTAAGACTGGCATGCGAGTACATAGGTCTTAATAAATATCCCCCTATGTGTGGTATTGCTGCTCACTTCCATTGAACTGAATGGAGCCAAGTTGCAATACCATAAATAACCTGGGGACACCGGTGGTGCTGTTTGTTTTCCTACTTGTGGATAAACCTCCAGATAAACTATTCTGATCTTGTAAAGACCCTGTTCTCTTGTTTGTAAAGCATTGATTTCTGTTTATACCCATGAATAATGTATTTCATGCTGCTTTT
The DNA here is from genome assembly GCF_027789765.1 of Dendropsophus ebraccatus. Lineage (NCBI taxonomy): Eukaryota > Metazoa > Chordata > Amphibia > Anura > Hylidae > Dendropsophus > Dendropsophus ebraccatus. The sequence continues at coordinate 63,184,482 of NC_091464.1, read as the reverse complement.
TTCGTTTCAGGTCCACAAGCGAGAACTATACTTATGCAATCTAGTTTACCACAAGCCCAGCTAGCTACAATATGGTAAGCGGGAAATGACTTGGCTCTGGTGTGCCAGATTTATGTACAGTTGTGATGTTTCTTTTGTGTTTGTGCAATGTGGACAAACAGCTGGAAGTTCTTAAAGGGGGGGAGAGGTGACCATGTATTGCTAAAATCTACATCCATGGCTTCCTGGTCCAAGCTCTGGCTGTCTGAACTTTAACCAATCATCTGAATGAATCATATTGGCTACTTCCTAGTCTTAGGGGCCTATTCCATGGAACGATAATCGTCCGATTATCGCTCAGTGGAATAGAGGGAACGAACAGCTGATGTCTGAGCGATCTGACAGCTCAGTCAGGCCGCTCCGAAGTTGATGCTGCGAGCCGAACTGGGATGAAGACGGAGTGGAGGAGAAGCCCTGCTAAGTAATGTATGCTGCAAGGACATTGGTATCTATGTCCCTGCAGCCCTCGCTAAACGTTCATCGGGCCGTGCAATAGGCCCAGTAAACAAGCACCGATCTAGCAAATCGGCGCTCATTTAAATTATTGATCGGCCCGTGGAATAGGGCCCTTAGAGCACAGTGCTGTTCACAGGGAGGGAATAAGAAGGCATATCCTCACTTTGTGCCATAAGCATATTTATATCCTTTTTTAGGCAACTTTGAAAGAGTGTCTCTAAGGACCCTGTTATATGGAACAATATACTGCTGAATCACGATCCTTGGCTAATCATGTCTTTTGGTCTTGCCCAGAAACAGTCAGCTGCCGATCGGCTGCGCATCATTACGTGTAATAGTGATGCGTAACCGACAGCTGATGAATGTACACGAAAATAATACATACCTCTCCACGCTCCCTGATGTCTTCCTAGCTTCTCCCCGCCGTCGTTTCTTGTGGCTGCAGGCAATAGGCAGAGGCACTAGGGACAGGATGTATAAACTTCATTATTTTATACTAAGGCAAGGGCGGCAGGACATTGCTGACTATATATATATATATATATATATATATATATATGTAATATATGCTGACTATATATATATATATATATATATATTTACATGCAGCCCTTGCATGCAGTCGTGTAATAGATGTAGTAAACGAGTGCCTATCTAGCAGATTGGTGCTCATTTACATTGGTGAACAGGCCATGTAAGACGTCGGAGGACCTGTCCTGCATTACAGACAACACATTGATGTGAATAGACACCTTCATTTCATCTGGTGCTGTGGGGAAAACTGAACACTTTCAGGTTTCCCCAGAAATACTGATCACTGGTGGTCAAAGGCCACGTCTAACAAATAAAGATTGTCCAAAGTGGCGAACCCCTTTAAAAAAGAGGCCATAGATTCTTGTGCTGTCAGACACAGTCCCCTAATCCTCAGGGTCTTCACAGGCTATTGGTAAGGAGCTGCTTGTAATCATGTACAATTGCAGCCAGTGGAGTGCAGCCCTTCATCTGTTTGTTATATTCTGGTGTATTTTCTTCTTATTACAGGAGTCTTTCTGATATTGATCAAGATGGGAAGTTAACAGCAGAAGAATTTATCCTGGCTATGCACTTAATAGACCTTGCTATGTCCGGACAGCCGCTGCCTCCCGTTCTGCCTCCTGATTACATCCCTCCATCTTTTAGGTGAAGAACACATGGTTTATAGCAGAAGTCGTATGCATCTGCCACATTGCATCACATATATTTTCCCTGTCTGTATGGACACTGGTGGGCTTTGTTTGGAAAGTGTAATTGAATGCTCACAAACAAATCGCTCGCATTCACATCGCCTATGGACACTTTAATGCATAGGTTGTAAGATATATTATAGAGTATATGGCTTCAGTAAATGCATCAGAGGTTCTGCATGCACCAACGAACATGATCAGAGCCAGGCAGAACCCATTAACTTTCATGGGGTCCACAGTGTATACTCAGCCCTTATGGGATCCAATGTATATTACTACAGAGGCTATGCAGTCAATACACATGCACAGTGTTTCACTGCCATATTGTTGCTCAGGATTTGTAATAACTGAGATGCCGTTGGGTTATTTCACAGAAGAGTTCGTTCTGGTAGCGGCATATCTATGATGAGCTCTGTGTCTGTGGATCAACGTCTACCTGAAGAACCAGCAGAGGAGGAGCCACAGGCAGCTGACAAGAAACTACCAGGTAACATTTTGCAATATGTGTGTGTGTGTGTGTGAATAGATAGATGGATAGGAGATAGATAGATAGGAGTGTGTGCTATTTTTTTAAACTGTACAATAGGTATAGAATGATCCAAAGAGAAATTCCTTGCTCTTCTATATGTATGCAAGGGGCCTTGGGTGTCACTGGAGTAGTTGCATTGTAATTGCTGGCCTGTTTAGCTGTCAGATATTCCTCCCATTTTCCCATGCACACTTGGTTCATATGTTCCCACTGAGAGCAGGGTACTAAGCTGTTGTCATACTCTTTTGGCAATGGCTTATCTCTCTTGAAAGAAAAAGAACTAGGTGATGAAATTCAGCATGTAAAGACATTTTTCCCTGATATCATCTGTCGGGGAAGCATTCGGTACCCGCCATATACATATATAGTTAGCCACATATATACATATATAGTCAGCCACTTCAGAGAGGTTGGATACACATAAGAGCAAAGTATATGACCGGTGTGTAACCCAAGGCCAGTGTGAAGATTCTGCTTCAATTACTAGAAGAATATGTTGCAAATAGCTGTTGAGCATCCATGATGGCACTTGTTTATTCTCCCAGTAACTTTTGAAGATAAGAAGAGGGAGAACTTTGAGCGTGGGAACCTCGAGTTAGAGAAGAGGAGGCAGGCTTTGCTGGAGCAGCAACGCAAAGAACAGGAGAGATTGGCCCAGCTGGAAAGGGCCGAGCAGGAGAGGAAGGAGCGAGAGCGCCAGGAGCAAGAGCGAAAGCGGCAACAAGAGCTGGAGAAACAGTTAGAGAAGCAGCGAGAGCTGGAGAGGCAACGAGAAGAGGAGCGGAGGAAAGAAATCGAGCGGAGGGAGGTAATGTATCTGGTGGTTGCAGAGTAATAGTAAGAAGTAATATTCCTTGTATTAATAGTATAATAATGGTTCATCATTGACAACTGGGAAAAGGAAGTGGAAGTGGTTTCATATAGGCTAAACATAGTGCAATATTTATATATTGCATTTGTCTCATAATCAGGCTGCAAAGCGAGAACTGGAACGTCAGCGGCAACTAGAGTGGGAGCGGAATCGGCGACAGGAGCTCTTAAATCAAAGAAACAAGGAACAAGAGGATATTGTTGTCTTGAAAGCAAAGAAGAAGACTCTTGAGTTTGAGCTGGAAGCTTTAGTAAGTTAAAATATAGAACCTGGGGATGATCTGTTCATGACCAAATGGTGGAAATCTTCAAGGCATTCTTCCACTTTCTTACAGAATGACAAAAAGCATCAGCTGGAAGGGAAACTTCAAGACATCAGATATCGTCTCACTACACAGCGGCAGGAGATAGAAAGTACGAACAAGTCTCGAGAGCTGAGGATTGCTGAAATAACATTTCTCCAGCAGCAGCTTCAGGTATGTAACACAATCATCTGTGAGATAACCTATTGGGTACTAATACCCGCAAGAGTCAATTGAATCACCTCACCCACCGCTGCATAGGCACCTTCTGCAATGCATTAACATCCCAGGACCCAAATAAGGGGGCACGGGCTTTCCTCCGAGCTTAGAACCTCATACTGGTTATTATACCATCACTAGAGATGAGCAAACCGGGTTCGGGTTCGAGTCCATCCGAACCCGAACGTTCGGCATTTGATTAGCGGTGGCTGCTGAACTTGGATAAAGCCCTAAGACTATGTGGGAAACATGGATATAGTCATTGGCTGTATCCATGTTTTCCAGACAACCTTAGAGCTTTATGCAAGTTCAGCAGCCAGCGCTAATCAAATGCCGAATGATTGGGTTCGGATGGACTCAAACCCAAACCCTTTTTGCTCATCTCTAATCATCACTCATGCAGACTAACTTTTCCCATTTGCATTGTAAGTTTCTGAATGTATTGTAAAATTATAACCAATACTTCTCTGCTTTCTAGGAGTCTCAGCAGCTGCTTGGAAAGTTGATTCCTGAGAAGCAGCTACTTAATGATCAACTAAAGCAGGTTCAACAAAACAGTTTGCACAGTGAGTATTTTGTTAAGGGTCTTTATTGTGCAAAATACCTTCTTTTTCTTCCTAGTCATTTGAAGGGAACCTGTCTCTCGGTTTATGCTGCCTTTAAATGAGGGTATTATAAACTAGTGACTGAAATGCGGAACAGATCGGTGTATTACTTAAATCATTCTGTTCAGCCGTTCTCCTGATATGTAGGAGAGTAGACTTTGCGCGGCAGCACAAGCCTACATAGAAGGACATTTTTAAAGTAAAGTGGCAAGTGCAACAGATAACGCTCATGAACAAATCCATAAAGTGCTCTGCATGTATTACTTAAGTAGCAACCACCAAAAGTGGTCTCTGGATCGCTATACGCCATAGATAGGCCACTGCCAACAGCTGGTGGGCTGAGTGTGCTGTGCGCATAAATATCCAGGACTACTGAGCACATGCACATAATAGAGAGGACTACTTATTGTCCATGTTTATCAGGGGAAAATCTCTAAATCAGCTGTACAGAGCAATGTAAGTGATACATCATCCTGTCCAGTTTCTCTTTCACTAGTTTGTTACCCATAGATAGGGCACCCTAAACCTGCTGACAGAGTCTCTTTAACCGTAGAACTAATGGTTCTACCGACAGGTTCTACTGAACCTGCTGATAGTCTCTTTTACCGTAGAACTAATGGTGTGTTTGTATGCTTTCATAGTTACACTAGGAAATCATGTTGTGCATACAATAAATGTATTATAGATGCTATTTACCCAAATGTAGCTACCTGGCCTCTGTTATTATTTTGTGCACATTTTGTTTTGATCCTGTAAGATGACGTTCTAGAGATAGTCTAGCAATTGAATCACTTGTACATGCACATTGCCTCTCTTAGCAATTGAATCACTTGTACATGCACATTGCCTCTCTATTTGTTGTCCATGGAGCTGCTGGAGATAGTCAATGCTCGGCTACCTTCAGCAACTCCATAGACATTTAGTAAAGTGGGGAAGCATGCCTGACTAGAATAGCTCTATATCCAAAATTAGGGGTCAGTTTACTGTTCTTCCTAATCCTGTATATCAGGTATGGGGAACCCTCTGCCCTCCAGCTGTGGCAAAACTACAATTCCCATCATGCCTGGACAGCCAAAGCTAAGCTTTGGTTATCTGGGCATGATAGGAATTGTAGTTTTGCAACTCTTATAGAGCAGCAGGTTCCCCATCTCTGCTATATATGGTTTGGTATTGTGGAAAGCAAACAACCCCTTTTAACCATTCACAGTGAGTGCTGGTTTGTTACCTTGGCTCTTTATCAGCGATATTGTACAGCATGTGCAGAACTACCCAGACCACCATAATTGTTCACATATACTGAACCCGTATACAGTGGTAACTTGGTTTAAGAGTAACTTGGATTAAGAGCGTTTTGGTTTAAGAGCTCACAGTTTTTCAAAATTGTAACTTGGTTTAAGAGCATTGCTTTGGTTTAAGAGCTCCCTGTACTGGGTGGGAGGGGGAGGGGGGGAGGGGCATGGTCTGCATAGTGGGGTCTACAGCTCTGTACTCTGACCCAGGAAGTCTCCCTCATCTTCCAAATCATAGCAGATCCACTTCATACCAAATCCCACATCTGTCCTGCTCATTCCTTCAGGCTCCCTGTAGTCTCTGTCCGCCCTTGTGTTTCCCATCCTCTCCATTACTGTACAGTAACTTATAGTATGACATATTTAGTTGTTTAGTTTTAGTTTGTTTTAATTTTTATGTTATTCAGAATAAAAAAAATCCTTATTTTTGCAGTGTGGAACCAATTCTCTGCATTTGAATGATTTCTTATGGTAAAATTTGCTTTGGTTTAAGAGTGGATTTGGATACAAGTACAGTCCCAAAATGAATTATGCTCATAATCCAAGCACCACTGTGTTTGTAACAATATTTTTGGTTCCCATACAGGACAGATACATGAATTGTGATAGGGTTGTATTCAATAGAAGTGTTCTCGCTTGTCCTCAGGAGACTCCCTCCTTACACTTAAGAGAGCTTTGGAAGCCAAGGAACTTGGTCGTCAGCAGCTCCGAGACCAGCTGGACGAAGTGGAGAGAGAAACCCGGGTGAAACTTCAGGAGATTGATGTCTTTAATAACCAGCTAAAGGTAATGGCTGTGGTGTTACATCTCCGATCTCTCTGCTCATGGCCATTGTCTATTACACACACTGGTTTGTGATAGATGTGAAATAAAATTATCTAAAAAATATGGGTTGTAGTACCAACCTACACCACCACCTCTATCATTTGAAACTACCCTAACTAAGATTGAATACAATAAAAGGAGAAAATGGGCTTAGTTCATGAAAATACAAGTAATTTTTATTATATATAATAGGTACCAATACATATAAAAACTTTTTTCCAATACTAAATGAAGTTAAAAAGTATAACCACAGTAAAATCAAATATAAAACGGGTGTCTGCAGTGAAGTATATTAACCACAACAATCTTTTTATATGGGAATATAAAAATATATAGGGTGCTTTGAATCTCCCAATGCTCTAATACTGCCTCAGTTCCAATAAACACATAGGCTGCACAGACCAAATGGCCATTATAACATTTTAGAAGCTATTGCACCTACCCATAATGTCAGACACCGCACGAGCCGTTCCAAATCTTGATCTGATTAGTATTCTCCTCCCCAGAGAATACAGTGGGAAGATGGCATCTGTTTTGGCGCACATGCCCGGCTGCAGCTAGACTATCTACCTGTGGGAACATTCCCTTTATTTCGACTATACAGTATTATATGAGGTTTTACATCCGGAGATCCAGCCCCCATCTAATCTTCCCAATACATGTAGATCTCCATTTGCTCACTGTTAGTTTGTGACTTGTGATCTTATTTTTCTAGTTGTTACCAAAACTTTCAGCTTTAGTAAAGAAGTAAATGTGTCTTCCAGGAGCTGCGGGAGATGCACAGCAAACAGCAGCTGGAAAAGCAGAAGGATATGGAGGCCGAGAAGATGAGGCAGAAGGAGCAGGAACGGAAGATGTTTGAGCTGGAGAAGCAGAAGGAGGAGGCTCTCAGGTAAACTGAGTTAAACTGCTATTCGAAGTAAAAGGGAATTTGTCACTAGGGACAGAAATGCTGAACAGATCGTGTATTACCTACATAATTCTTTTCAGCCATTCTCCTAATATGCAGGAGAGCGTTATTCATGCACCACTTCCCAGCCCTGCGGCTGCTGATTACAGCTGTCAGCCTATACACAGTGTATATATAGACAATATAGGCAGACAACTGTCAATTGGGTCGGTGGGCAGAGGGAGCTGGTGCTCATCAATATCCAGGACTACTGAGCTCACGCACAAAATGGAGAGGGCTACTTAATGTCCATGTTGTTCAGGAGGATATCTCAAAATGAGCTGCACAGAACAACAAGGGGGTTGTTTTCCAGTTTAGAAAAACATGGCAGCTTCCTTCCAGAAACAGCTCTACTCTTGATTTGCAGCTCATTTCCATTGACATGTATGGAGCTGGATTGTAATACCACACAGGGGTGGCATTTTTTTCCCCCAAGACAGTAGTTGTGTTTTTGTACTCTTGGATAACCCATTTTAACACACTATCCACATTATAGGGGAAAAGTGTTAGATTATTGGGGGTCCCACTGCTGGGACCCCCCCAGTCTTGAGGATTGGGACCTGAGTAGTGAATCAAGTGTGTACCACTGCCCCATTCATTGTCTATGCACAAGCACAGAGTTTGACTTTCTCTATCAGTTTCCATACTTGGTGCCTGTTCTGTGACATATAGTCTACACCGAGCACTTTACAGTAATGTTGGAAGGAAAAAAAAGTGTCTCCTTTCGTGAGCTCACCTAAGCTGGTGAGAAATATGGATTAATGGAGGAGTCAAGAGTTTGCTTGGTAACTTCACAATCCTTGCCATAAGTGGCACTGCACCATCTACAGGATGTGTGTATGATTGCAGCTCTGGCCTTTTAACTTCAGATGAACTAAGCTGCAGTACCAGACACAACCCATGATCAGGTGTGGCACTGTTTCTGGAAGAAAGCAGTCATGTTTGTATAACCCTAGAAGCCCCTTTAAAGGGTTATTCCCATTACAGCTTGATAGCCCTTATCCAATTCAAGGCTGGAAAAAGTTAGCTGCACAGTATTTTTGGTGCCCTATGCTTCTGTGTATTTATCAGCCTTTTTTAGCAGAAGGGTATGCTGACATATACCAAGGTGGTTCGGTTCAGTTCAGTGCACAGAATGTAGCGTACTAGTGACTAGATTCAATTCATTTCTGAACATGTACTGTTGTGTTTCAAGAGCGCAACCTTATACCCAATGCATTATTTACTTTTTTAGTGTGAGATTAGGCTCTCTTCACACCTCCGTGGACGTTTTTACGGTCAGGATTTTTACTGATGACGAAGCCTGACGTGAAAACTGAACAACAACAGCATACTCCCCTGCTACAGGCTCCAGTGGTGCCCTCGTCCTGCTTCTCCTTCTTGCGAATACACGAGCGACGTCATTCGTGGGGCTTATTGCTGGGAGGGAGAAAGCGGCCTCTTGTTGGCAGAGGCATAATGCCGCCTCTGACTAGAATAGTGATTGGCAGGGACAGGAACTAGTTGCTCCCGACCCTGTCAAACACGTCGCCACATTTAACTGTATGCGATCCTGATTAGACGTGCGTACAGTTTAAGGGCCAACATCAGCACCTACCGGCACTTGCCCGGGACTGGAACTTGCCCAGGCTTCCAAGCAATGCATCCGGAATTTCAGGCAATTTCCGGATGCACATCCAGAGCTCTCCGAAATTCTGCATGCCTCTATAGTGTTCTATAAAGGATCTGTGACGGGATTCAGGACAATTATAGGACATGTCCTATAATTTTCGGGCCTATTTTCCGGCACAGACACCCTTTAGGAAAAATCCTGATGGGTGTCCGTGCCCAATAGAATCCTATGGGTCAGGAAATCTTTCAAGATTTCCTGATAAGTAATCCAGATAGGGTTTCCTGAAGTTTTAAGGTCTAATGTCATTGTCTAACCTTGGCTGGAAATAGTGTGACCTGTCAAACGTTTTTACATGACTGTAATACTTGAACTGGACAGTGATGGTCTATGCTGGCATACTGTTTTTTATGCACTGTAGAATAGATTCTCTTAACCCTTTGCTTGTGTATTCACTACTTTTGGCTTTAACATATTCATCAGGAAGGCACAAGAGCAGGAGAAGCAATGGCAGGACCGGGTGAAGCAGGAAGAAGAGCCGATACGGCATAAAATCCTCCAAGATGAGGAGAAGTTGAAGAGAGAGGAGTCTATAAAGAGGATGGAGGAAGAGCGGAGATTAGAGATTCAGGAAAAATCCAGCAAATTTTTCCAGCAGCCGCCTGAGCCGATGAAGCCTGGAGGACAGGTCCCCTGGACAGGTACAGGTGTGTGCTGGGGCTTGGCTGCGATGCTGCATTGTGTGAGAGGTCTTTGCTTTGTGCAGTGCTGTCTGCCTGTAAAGTTTGCTGTTGTCTTAATAGTTATATCAAACTACTGGATCTAGCTATATCCGATATATAGCATCAATGTAAGATTAGGAATCTGAGCAGCTGTGCAATAGGAATGGTTTTAAAAAAAAACTGTTACTCCCTATAATCCTATAACTCTGTAGAGTGCCTCTTGTCTCATGTCTGCATGGGAATCATGTGCAAACACTTCATGCTACCTCTGCTGTCTATCTGCTCTCCTTTCTAAGCGACAGCAGGAAATTGGGCATTGGATCACTCCTGTATTACAACCCAACTTGATATATATTTTTTTTCTTCCTTCAGAGAAAGCGCCACTAACAATCTCTCAGGGGGATGTGAAGGTTGTGTATTACCGAGCACTGTATCCTTTTGATGCAAGAAGTCATGATGAAATCACTATCCAGCCCGGGGATATTATCATGGTAAGCTGTACAATAATCACATTCTCCAGTTAGTGACCATATTTGTTGTTTATGTTCCCCTTTCCATCAGGGTAATTCTTCTATAAGTAATTTATAGTTTTGGCTCCTCGGGGGTGGGGCTATATCTTTTATATTTTTTTTTTGTGGGTTTTTTTTTTTAATGTTTTATTGATTTTTTGCTTTTTCATAAGGTGCCATAAGGGATCTTTTGGGGGCATTTTAACATGACATGAATGTTTTTTTTTTTTTTTTCCCCCTTGCTGATTCCCTTTGTATTTGGGGCTGACAGATTAGTTGCCGTTACAAAGAGAATGCAGCTTCCTAACAGTTGCTGTACTGCTGCTGCACCTACAGATACCTGGTCATCACATGATCACCAGGACTGAAGAAAAAAGGTTTTGCCACCTCCTGATCCGAAAAAGGCTTAGGGACAGGACTATCAAATTGTCCATTGCTAGTCTGTTACTGTGATAATCTCTTGTCAGGAACGTTTAATATCTGCACAGCAAATAGCCCCATGACTGTCTCTCTCTACTCTAGGTTGATGAGAGCCAGACTGGAGAACCAGGATGGCTAGGGGGTGAACTAAAAGGGAAAACGGGCTGGTTCCCTGCCAACTATGCCGAGCGACTGCCAGAAAGCGAGTTTCCAAGTACAATAAAACAAGTAGCAGACACTACAGCCAAAACCACTGTCCACTTGACACCGTCCACAGCCACATCAGCAGCTTTTACCGATTCCTCTACGAATGCCAACAACTGGGCTGATTTCAGCTCCACGTAAGTGCTGTAGATGCCAGATAGTATTTACATATTCTGCAAATGTCTGTCAGTCTTTTCTATGACATTTGGGGTACCCAGATTGATATTGTGGTTATATCATGAAGGCTTTCACTCTCTATTGTGCTGATTTCCCATGTTGTGTATTTGTCAGGTGGCCAACTAATAATAATGAGAAGGCCGAGACCGATAACTGGGACACGTGGGCAACCCAGCCCTCTCTAACTGTGCCGAGTGCTGGCCAGATCCGGCAACGCTCAGCTTTCACTCCAGCTACCGTAACGGGCTCTTCTCCCTCCCCGGTTTTGGGTCAGGTAGGTTGGATCTTGAATCTTTTTGCCATGGAAACATCCCTGAACATCTTTTTCCTCAACTGGATAGAAAGAAATCTTTAAAGCCTTAGCAGAAGGAGAAATAATTTCTTCCCGGATAGACCTTTGCTTTATAGACAGATATGTCTTCTGCAAGGGGCAATGTTTGAAGGGGTTTATTGACACCATAATGTTTGTTTTTATACCATTTACAGTGGTATAAAACTATTGGTGTACTAGTCATTTTAGGTTAGTTAAATATCGCGGGTATAACTTTGTTTTATATGATGATTTGCTGTTTGTAGAAAGAGTTTATGAAGTTAGGAACCACCTTTAACTTGTTATAAAGTGGGAAAGCTCCACACACATTTATCTTTAAAGGGATTGTCTCATCACAGACAAGCTTTGTAATATAAATGCCACCATGTTAGTCGGCTGAGTCTCAGACAGTCTCAGAAGTTGGTAATTTCTTCAACAAAGCACACTAAAGGGGGATATTTTAAGTAATACATGGAGAGACCACCAGAGCAAAATGTGTTGCTTTGGTTCATGGAACGGGTTCCTGAGCTTAAGATTGCACTGCCTGTAATCCCCCATATTCCTTTATATGAGAGTGTACCATGTGAGAAGTTATGATTGGAGGGGGTCTCAGATCTGTCAAAACTTCCAAGTATACAGTACTGTAAAGAGTATCTTTTTCATTTAAAAAAAAAATCTCCCGTCAGAAAGACATGTCAAAAGGTATGATTAGTCAGTTTGAGTGTTCAGGCCGCATCTGTATAAAAGAACAAGCTGGGAGAAGTCTGCACTGCTATATGTTCCTCCCTCACCCCATTCTGTGTCTATCTGACCTGAATGAACCCACAGACTTACATTATGCAGCCATCCAGGTCACACAACACATCTTTGCTTAGGAGTCCAGTGGGTGGTCCTAATCTGTGATTGCTGGCCATCTCTTTACATGGTTTTCCAGGACAATCTGTCAGTCACTGATAAGACCTCCCACATGACTTCTTAGCCCATAAGAAGCGAGGATACTGAATCTTGTTACACAAAGCTACTATATATATCACTGGTCAGATCCTGCCACTCTATAGTTGTTTGCACTATTGTAATCCGTACCAACAGCCTTATTATAACTTTTTATACAATGAGTATTGTCAGCAGATGTCGGATTACACTCCATTACTACAGTCTGGCTTATGCCTTTCTTTGCCATTCTTTTTACACATGGATTCATGTGCTTCTTTTTAAAGGGTGAAAAGGTGGAAGGACTCCAAGCACAGGCGTTATATCCCTGGAGGGCCAAGAAGGATAACCATCTAAACTTCAACAAGAATGACACCATCACGGTTCTTGAGCAGCAGGACATGTGGTGGTTTGGTGAAGTTCAGGGACACAAGGGCTGGTTTCCCAAATCTTATGTGAAGCTCATTTCAGGTCCCCTTAGGAAGTCGACAAGGTAAAGTGTATGGAAGTATTAGTATTAGTTTCTATAGCAGCAGGTTTAAAACCTTATTTAAAGCATTGCCTGTCATTTAGAAACACTTTTAACATGTCACTGGGACGCGTCAAACGTTATGTTGGGGGGTTGGTGTCAGCCAAGACCCCCACTGATCAGGAGAATGAGTATGGTAGCTGGGTGCACCTCCGCTGCCGCCAGTCCTCTCAGTCCAGCAGCCCAGAGACTTATACTGCCTGGACAGCGATTCTGCAGGAGAGTCCGTTCACCTGATTGGCGGGGTCTCAGCAGACCCTGGCCCATTAAACTTTTGACATGTCCCTCAGTGCCCATTTATTGGATACTGGTAGAAGCGGGCACAAAACTTTTCAGTGCACTTTATACTTTATTCCCTATCTTTTAGAAGTGAGTGGGATCTTAGCATGTGGACACATGGGAAACTCGCTGTGTCAAAGTTTAAGAGCTGCATAAGGAACAATGAGTCCACATCTTTATATCTATATAACTTAGAAGCTATGGAGTCTAATAAAGTAACTTAAAGGAAATCTGTCAGCTGCCGTTCACATTCCCAACTGCTGACAATGTTAGATCAGAAAGACACATTACTTTTTATATCTGTGTGTGATTCTAGGATGTAGAAAAATGCTTTTATTATATAGTAAGAAGAGTCAAAGAGGCTTTTCCGAGCTCCTGCCATGCAGCAAGTTGTAACATTGTAGTCTGTAACTATTCAGCGGCTTGGAAACAGCTCCTTCACTCCTTGTACCAGAGAATAAAAACATTTACCTGCATCCTGGAAGCACAGACAGATGTATGAAAGGCACCATGTGTTTCCTGATCCTAACAGCTATGTAATGGTGTCAGCAGTTTGGAACATGAACTATAGCGGACAGATTCCCTTTAAACAATGTTAGTCATACAATCCCTAATACGGTTTCTATTGTTTTTACCCTCAGTATCGATTCAACCTCCTCAGAAAGCCCGGCCAGTTTAAAGAGAGTCTCCTCACCAGCATTTAAGCCTGCCATCCAAGGAGAAGGTGAGGCCATGTTTCATTTCATCCTAATTTCATGGGTTGTCACATGGGCTAGCTAGACTAGATCTAGACATTTATTGTGTGTGCACCGCCAGTGTGCCGGCTCTGCTGTCATTCATCTTTAGATAGCCTATTGGATTGTCAGCCATTGATAAACATGGCTCCTTTAAAGAGAAGCTGTTACTTAGTCATCTACATAGCATATAGTACTTTACAGATATGGGGACAGACAATTAGAAGACTGAAACGCCATGCCTTGTTTACAGAATACATTGCAATGTACACGTATGAGAGCAATGAACAGGGGGACCTGACCTTCCAGCAAGGTGACATGATCGTAGTTATCAAGAAGGATGGCGACTGGTGGACGGGCACTGTAGGCGATAAAACCGGTGTCTTCCCTTCCAACTACGTCAGACTTAAAGATTCTGAGGTAAAAATACTTTTCACCGTTCTGTGCACAAAGGGGGGCATTTATTACGCCGGACTTAAAAATGCCCCCGCAGCTCCGGCGCTACGGAGATTTATGTAGAGGCGGACTGCCTCTACATAAATCCCGTGCGCGCCGGTGCGCACCGCCGAAAACCTACGCCAGCTGAGGAATGGAGTAGGTTTTCGGAGTATATTTGGGCGGAACGGATGGTAAATCGCGCGGACTCTGAGTCCGCGCCCTCCGTTCCGCCCACTACACGCCCCCTTTCCGCCCCCCTGGCGTACTCGGCGGAAAGTGCCGATTTGCGAATATTTTATTCGCAAATCGGCCATTTGCGTATAAAAAAAATACGCAAATCGTCACTTTCCGCCGAAAATCATCCGTTCGCAGGATGATACATGTGGCCCAAAGTGTCTGTGTGATTTACCTGGAAATATTTTTCAGCACTAGAAACTTTAGCTTTATGCCTTCTGCAGTCTCCATAGTTTTGTGATACCACTGGAAGATGTCCGCTTACTTTCCGGCTATTTCTTTAGTTTATTTTTATTTCTTTATTTTTCATTTGTAAAGATTTAAAGTTATCCCTTTAACCTGTATATAGGTGATAGGTATCTGATCAGTAGGGATCCCACCACTGGGACCCCCATTGATCCCAAGAACGGAGACCCCCTTATTTTGCCTTTCCTATTCATTGGTTTTGGCTCTAGGCCTGTTTGATTTTACTGGTAATGTTACCCCACATGTGACAACTATTCATGTCTTATCTTATGATGATTTCTGTATCATGCACCTCCAAGGTATCTGTTATGTTTTTTGTATTTTTTTGTTTTTATCCTAATGTGTTTATTTTTTATTTTTTATTTCAAGGGAATGGTAACGGCAGGAAAAACCGGAAGCCTTGGGAAGAAACCAGGTGCGTCGCCAGATCCAGTAGGAAGGTGTCAAATAAATCAATTAGATTCTGAGTATAAAATATTAATTTTACATTGGAACGCTTGGCTTATCTCTGACTGCAGTCCCAGTACCAGCCAATGATTGGACAGACTGTTCATTGACTACACCAAATACATTGTGTTGTATCAGCATGGGCAGTAACTGGCACAGTGAAACAGTGGGCATACAAGTAAAGGGGTATTCCCATCTCAGATCTTTAATAGAAGAACATGATGTAAAATTGTTACCATGTTGTCTCACAATGCATGATGATTTTTTTTTTTCAGTTTTTCTCGCCATGTTTACTTGTGGTATGTACCCCACCTTTTGAGTAGAGGTGGTACAAAAATGACTAAAGCTGGCATGTAAGCCTTGGTAAATTCCCACTTGAAGGGAAAAAAATGTTTTCAAATCAACTCATGCCAGAATGTTGTTACAGATTTGTTAATACCTTCTTTTTAAAATACTCAAGTCTTCCAGTACTTATCAGCTGCTGTATGTCCTACAGGAAGTGGTGTATTCTTTCTAGTCTGACTCAGTGCTCTCTGCTGCCACCTCTTTCTATGTCAGGAACTGTCAGGAGCAGAAGAGGTTTTCTGGGGGAATTTTCTACTGTTTGGAACAGTTCCTGACATGGACAGAGGTGGCAGCAGAGAGCACTGTGTCAGACTGGAAAGAATACACCGCTTCCTGCAGGACATACAGCAGCTGATAATTACTGGAAGACTTCAGTATTTTAAATAGAAGTAATTTGAAAATCTGTATATTTTTCTGACATCTGATGATTTGAAAACTATTTTTTTCCTCCAGTGTTCCCCTATAATGTATCTAGAATTGACCACTGAGCTACTATAACATTAATTCAGGGTCTAATACTGGGATCTAAGATATAAGAGAAGCTGCTGACAAGCAGCATTGCTTTATAGGGGCTCAGTGGAGCTATTAGAGAACGTCTGTCCACTGTAGAGTTAGGCAAGAAACACACACAACAGATTCTTGGAAAACTTTCATTGCAGTTTTTGCGCCAAAACCAGAAGAGGATTCAATGGGAATGGAAAATATAAAGGGAGGACTCGTACTTCTCTTTCCTGTTGGATCCTCTTAAGGTTTTGGCACAAACTGTCTTATATGTTTTCAGTCTCATGGTCATATAGTGTAGTCATCACTTCAAGGAAACTTTTAGCTTTCTGTGAATATTTTTGAAATGTGACATACAAAAGAAGATATGTTCTCCTTCTCTTGTGTAGAAATCGCCCAGGTTATTGCTCCCTATACGGCTACTGGCCCCGAACAGCTGACATTGGCGCCTGGTCAGCTGATTCTCATCAGGAAAAAGAATCCTGGAGGCTGGTGGGAAGGAGAACTGCAGGTTAGCATTATACATCATCTGAGACTTTTCCTGCCAAAGTTTTAGGTTGAAGTAGTGGGTCTGTTTTTGGAGGTCATAGGGTTTATAGATGGGGAGGGGGGGGGGTTCAGTGGGTGTCAGAGAGAACCCTAAGTATGTGATTGTATATAAATAGCTCTTGGTATCTCTTGTCTTCTATCCGTAGGCCCGTGGAAAGAAGAGGCAGATAGGATGGTTCCCTGCTAACTATGTTAAACTTCTGAGCCCTGGTACAAATAAGAGTACACCGACGGAACCGCCTAAGCCAGCAGTGTTACCACCTAGTGAGTATAGGTTTTGGGCAATATCTTTATGAAGTGATCCATGGAGCTTAATTGTCATTGAGCCCCCTTCTTTAATTTGGTACTGTCACTTTAAAAACTTTTGACATGTGTTAAGGGTATAAACCCACACACCGTATATGCAGCAAATACGCAGCAGCTGTGATGGTGAAGATTTGATGCTATGTTCAGTTATTTAGATCTAATCTGCTGCGTATTTGTTGCGTATTTGCTGCGTATAGCAGTAGTAAATACGCTGCATATACGGTGTGGGTTTATACCCTAAGAGACAGTTTTGATCTGTCGTGGTCTGAGTTTTCATCCCCTCACCCTTCGCTGTGCTGAGCCATGAGACAGACTGCAGCAGGGAAAGAATCGTTGTAGCATTTGGTTGGGGTCTGAACACTCAGACTTTGATCAGTCACAACTTTTGACACGTCTCTAGGACTTTGTGAAAAGTTGTTTTTTTTTTTTTTTTTTTTTTTTTTTTTTTTTTTTTTTAAGCAACAGATACACTAACATCTATTTCTTTTTTTTTCAGCATTTTTATACAAATTTTGGTTCCTCGGGGGCGGGGCAGTAGCTGTGCTTTGTCTCTCTTGACTTGCACTTGTGGATTGATTTTCCTTTGTTGATTTTCCAGCATGCCAGGTCATCGGGATGTACGATTACATCGCACAGAATGACGATGAGCTGGCTTTCTCCAAAGGTCAAGTCATTAACGTGCTAAACAAAGAGGATCCGGACTGGTGGAAAGGAGAACTTAACGGCCAAGTGGGACTCTTCCCTTCCAACTATGTCAAGCTGACCACAGACATGGACCCCAGCCAACAATGTAAGTAGATATTTGGGTTGTGGGCCTCTTCTATAGATCTTGCCTCTTGTCTTGTAAACGACATGCAGCATTGCTGTGATTCTGCGGCTCTTTGCAGAAATCAAAGCTTTGCCTACTGCTGCCTTATATCCATCTCTTTTAAAGATTTTACACAAAGCAAATTTCAGGGATTTGTGGTACTGCAAACCTATCTAAATGCCCCCCACCCACTCCTTCCCCATTCATTGGTCCGATCCCCTGCTTTACATGTTTCATTGTGTGATTATTCTTGGGACTACTGCAGGCCTCAGTAGCTGACTGTAAGTAGTAAATGTCCATTACCAATGGGATGGTCTATTCTGATTCCTGATTTTGATATTCTGAAAAATTGGGATTTGGAATAAATTAGAAATTTGTATCCCTCTGTGATTCCTTGACTATTATAGGGATGAAATGGGTTGGATAGGTAAGGGTCAAAATGTAAGGGGCTGGTGTGGAAAAAGCTTTTAACATTTTGCAATGGGCCCTCTTCCTGCTCTCTTGCATACATGCAATTTTAGAGAGGTTTTCTGGGTCTTTTAAATGGTTTGATATCCTCAGGATAAAATAATCAGTGGGGTCCGACACCCAGCACCCCTCCCTATTAGCTTAATGCACCACGCCCTCTTCATTGCTTACTTTGCACAGCTCTGTACATTCTGTAGTGGCTGTATCTGGTATTGCAGCCCTTCCTTTTAACTTCAGTGTGTTGAGCTGCAATACCTGGTAGAACCACCACCAAATGTACAGACCTACCCCTGGTAAGTAATTTAAAAAATAAAAGATCAGTAAGGGTAGTGGGACCCCTACTGAAGTGCGAATGATGGCCAGCCCTACAAATGGCCTTGGAAAAGTCTATTGATTAGCCAGCATTGTATGCCTGCCATTGACTTTATTTATATCCAAAGAATCCATGATGATTATTAACAAGGGATTTGTTGACTTCTACAAAAAATGTAGGGCAGCTCACCTATACAATGACAAAGCACTGAGGTGGACAGAATACACTACCCAAATGCATGAGCAAATGAAATTAAAAAAACAAAGCAAGTCTGTCAGTCCTGGTAGGCCAATATTTAATACTATAAAAAAAACACATGTATGCATATATGAATAGCCACAGGGCCCTTGTGGTTGGAAAATTCAAAAAACTACTACAAAGATACACTAAAATTCATGAATAGATAGTATTAGTGTATCTTTGTAGCCATTTTTTTTTTATTATTCCTTACCACAAAAAAAAAATAATAATAAAAAAAATATATATATAGTAAATATATATATATATATATATATATATATATATATATATATATATATATATATATATATATATTATAGAGAGAGTGTGTGTGTTTATATATATTTATAAATAATTGGGTTATCAGGATTATTACTTTGAGAACGGACTTGCTTTGTTTTCCCCTTTGTTGACTCTTGCAACCCTTTTTATTACCCCACTGCATCTAAAATTAATTTAAAAACTTTTCGGTTACTTGTAGTTACGTGTAGTCTGATCCTGCAGTCAGCACGGCTGCAGATTCAGGGACATGACAGCACTCAGGATCTCAGTCCTGTATTACTGAACATTGCAGATCATATCTAAGTCCCCACAAATATTCAGATCATAGTATGTACACCCACTATGCACATGACACATATTTTTTTTTTTTTTTTTTAGGGTAAAAATTTGCTCAACTTTTATTTTCCATTTATTTCTGGAATTTTATTCATGACTTCAGGTAATGGGGAGATCAGAAATAAGGGATCTTTTTATTCAGAGCCCTAAAACTCCCAGGAGAAGGGGTTGATGGCTAGGATAGGTGCTCAGCCAAAAGCTCCTTTCCCTGTCTCTCTCTAAGCTGCTGAAGCTTTAGAGACTCTCTATAGAATCTGTCCCCTGCAGCACAGACACAGAGCAGAGTTCTTCTCCCCACTCATTGTAGTGATTGTTGGGGATCTTACCCAGACCCACACTGATCCAAACTTTTGACAGGTCTCTGTGACACGTCAAAACGGTTTATTTGATTTTTTTCTTATTTTTAAATGACAGGAAAAAGTATATGACAGGTCCACTTTATTTTTAATACCTAAAATGTAATCAGTGACAATAGGACTTCTTAGCCTTAATCTGGAGATAACTCTTATTTTAGTCTGTCGCTCCAGTGATGAGAAGTTTGACCCCTTATCTCCTAACTAGGGATGGTCCGAACCGAGTTCGGTTCGGGTTCGCACGAACCAGAACCCTCGGTAATGACTCCCGCTGTCTGCCCGCTCCGTGGAGCAAGCGGATCCAGTGGGAGGACCGCCTGGAAAACTGGGATACAGCCATAGCCATAGGCTGTATCCAAGTTTTCAGGGCGTTACTCCCGCTGTATCCGCGGGATCAGCTGGAATCTGCTGCCAAGCGTTCGGGTGCATACGAACCCGAACCTCGGCAGGTTCGGACCATCCCTACTCCTAACTATTGCCCCTATATTTATGCCTGCATGTGAACCCACTCTGGTTAGATTGAAAGGCTGAACATTGCTGGGCTTTTGCAGCCAAGGGCAACACCCTGTGGGCTTTATCTATCTTCATCTTTTTCTATAAAACCTCTTCTAAAGCCTATATCTCAGTGCTGGAATAAAATAAGTTATAGCTCATGTTTCAGGGTGAGAAGCCCTATTGTATACCTTACTGCATTTACCTTTTATTTAGCAAAAAAGCTGCTGGCAGGTCCACTTTAAATGGTAAAATAATACATTTTTTTATATACTTTTAAAGGGTTTTTCTAGGCAAAATAGACTGATGAGCGATTGACAGGATAGCTCTTCATCAGTCACTGACGGATGGGGGGGGGGGCCCAGACACCTAGCACCCACCCACTACACAGTGAATGGAGTTTGTTCAAGTAAACGAGACCCGAGCTGCAGGTCCTGTGTGTAGTGTAAGTGCCTAACAGCATTGGCATGGGTGCCTGGGTGTGGGCACCCCACTTGTCAGTCTATTTTGCCTGGAAAACCCTTTAATGTTTGGCTTCCCCATTGCATTTCTGTGTACATATCTGTACAGTGACATCATGTGAGTGGGCCGACCTGCTGTAGTGATGTCAGAGTGGATGACATGTCATCGCAGCAGCCCGGGCATGGCCTGATCATGGTTATCGCACGTGTGCACAGGTTTGGCAGGGGAACAAACAATGGCAGTGGCTCGATGGCTCAATAGTTAGATACATTGACAAGTTTATTTTTACAGCTTTTTGAGTAACATTGCAGGTATTGGGGTATGATAGTCTTTAGGCCTTTTTTAAAGGGATATTCCCATCCCATAAAGTAATGTTGCTTGAATATACTAACATTAATACTAGGTTGTGCTATCAATTTATGATGGGGAGGGGGGGGATACAACATCAGTGGTCAGATTTTGCAATCTCCTTACTGTATTCTTCCTCCATATTGCTGCTTCCAGCCACCTGGCTGCAAGGTACTGCAGCTGGTCCTATTCACTTGAATGGAGCTGTACTGCAGCTCCCTGACTGTGCAGAGGAGAACAGTAAGGGGATTGCATTGCTTAACCAGTACTTTAGAGTTGCTCCATTCTCAAGATTGATAAGGGGGGGGGGGGGGGGGGGGGCTAGAGATCAGACCCCCCCCCCCCCCCCCCCCCAATCCTTCAGTGATGACACATCCTAGCATTATGGGGCAGGAATACGTCTTTAATAACCTGACCTGAAGTTTTCTTAGTAGTCCTTTTATCATACATCATTCCCCTATGTGTGTAGCATGCCGCCTTTTTGTTTTGTTTTATTTTGCACCATGCACAATCATTATTGTAGTGTACAGTGTTTTTTTTTTTTTTGTTTGTTTTTTTAGATTTTTTTTTTTTTTTTTTTTTTGGTTTGCTTATGTGTTGTTTTCCTCCTTTTTCTAGGAATCATATGTTGTCCATCCCCCTACTCAGGCTTGAAAGTCCTCAAAGAGACCCACTATCCCCATATCACTGCCCAGAGGGATGATGGGAGATGCAGCCTTGATCATGTGACTTCCAGCATGATCATCCTCTGCCTTCCGACTAGACGACCGCTGCACAGAATTTTACCTCATTTTCCATTTAGATGCATGTTGACCATTACGTTGTATCCGCAGATCCTGAAGCTCAAAAAAATAAAAAATAAACAAAACTCAATAAATAAAATTGACACTCAAAGAGTACAGAGGATAGTGGGTCCTTTTGTGGCTTTCTCCATTTTATATCAAAATTGTTTTGATTTAAAAAAAAAAAAATCACATTTTCATACGACATCCTTTAGTTTACTTTTTTCAGTCCTTCGAGGGGAGGTCGGTCACCCATTAGTTACGTTATCATTTTTGATTTGCAAAAAGACCCACTATCAAGGAATGCTGCATGTACTGTTAATATTGTGTCCATAAATATGAAATGTTTTTTTTTTTTCTTATGTATTGTTAAATTTTTCTTTGTATTTTTTTTTTTTTATGTGTCCAGTGTTATATTCATTATTATTTGAAAAGATTACAAGTAGCTAAACGTTCAGTTTATTTAGGACTTATTTTTTATTTTATCTTAGACCATACGTGTAGAGGGCTAGTCAACTTTTTAGTTTGTTTTTTTTAATTTGCCGCAAAAAAATTGTGTTTTTCTGGTGCAATGGTTTTCCAGCGTTGTCGATCGCGCTCTTCAGTTTTGCACATGCCACTGATGGCGTCCATCCCTAATTTGTACTGTTTTTATGTATATGTTATTATTATTATTATATATATATATATATATATATTATACATTTGCCGGGGATATTATATGTCCATTGTATTATACATACCAGTGTTTTTTTTTTTTTTTTGTTTTTTTTTTTTAATGTCTCCATCCGGTCATGAAAAGGGCGTCCGTCTACCCCTCGGTCAGTGACAGGGCTTCTTAGCTGTTCCTTTTCCCATCAGGACAGAGAATGTATACACTATTTTAACCTGGAATTAATCGCAATGTTTACATCTTATTTTTATTTTTGTTTATTACTACTATTCTCATTTTATCTAGACTGTGGAAGTTGTGTCATGTTTTTAGATGCTTACAATGTTGTCTTGTGCTGTACACCCCCCATTAACTATTTTTATTTTTTTTATTTGGAAGACTTTTTACTGCCTTGCGTATAGAATGAAAAAAAAATGCCATAATGGAACATTTGTACTGATGGCTATACATTTTTTTCTTTTATACTTTTATGCCCCCCCCCAAAAAAGACAAAAAACATTTTCAAGGCTTGAGCCGACTGGCGCTCCATGTTCACACCCGCACTTCAGTATTGTCATGGATATGAATGTAAGATATATAAATATATAAAAACGTACAGCTTTAACAACTGTAATACAGCCTTTACAATCAACTACATGTATAGAGAATTAAATCCTTCTTATAAAAGCTAAAACCCTCCCGTGTGTGTTGTCCTTGTGTTTTGGTGGTTTGTTTTATTTCGGGTTTTTTTTTAATAGAAGAAGTTGTAAGATTTTCGAAGTATAACTATCATAAAAAAATTGACAGGTCATAAGTTTTGATCATTTTTTTTTTTGGTGGGGGGGGGGGGGGTTGAGGAAACAAAGGGACAGACACAATGGGGGAGATTTAGCAAACATGGTGTAAAGTGAAACTTGCTCAGTTGCCCCTAGCAACCAATCAGATTCCACCTTTCATTTTCCGAAGAGTCTGTGAGGAATGAAAGGTGGAATCTGATTGGTTGCTAGGGGCAACTGAGCAAGTTTCACTTTATACCATGTTTGATAAACCTCCCCTGCTGAGTCCCAATGTGTGTCATTGCCATTGATGGATTCATATGCTTTGTTTCACATGCTCAGCTCCTTAAGGAGAAAAAATTGAGAATCAAAAGTTGTACGTCAATTTGCTTAGACCTTCCACCTATTTGTTTTAGTGGTCGGTGGGGGTTAGAGCACCTGGACCCCCAATGATCAAATGTTTTAAACTGTCAAAAGTTAATGGGACTCCTTTAAAGGGAACCTGTCACTTAAAAACTACAGTCCGATCTGCAGGCAAATTGTTATACAGTAGAAGAAGCTGAGCAGATTGATGGGCGGCTTGGTGGGAAAAGTTTCAGGATTACCAGTTAATTCGGGTAAATCTCTCGTAATTCTGGGCTAAGTAGTCAAGTGGGCAGTGCTAATCAGTGATTGACAGCTGCCTACAGTATATGCACACATACACAGCCTACAACCACTAAGTAGGATCACATGTGACTACTTAACCAAGAATAAATAGAGGGATGGATGGATAGACAGACAGATAGGAGATGGGTAGATAGATAGATAGATAGATAGATAGATAGATAGATAGATAGATAGATAGGAGATGGGTTGATAGATAGATAGGAGACAGATAGATAGAGAGATAGGAGATGGGTGGATAGATAGATAGGAGATGGGTTGATAGATAGATAGGAGATGGGTTGATAGATAGATAGGAGATGGGTTGATAGATAGATAGGAGATGGGTTGATAGATAGGAGATGGGTAGATAGATAGGAGATGGGTAGATAGATAGATAGGAGATAGATAGGAGATAGATAGGAGATAGATAGGAGATAGATAGGAGATAGATAGGAGATAGATAGGAGATAGATAGGAGATAGATAGGAGATAGATAGGAGATAGATAGGAGATAGATAGGAGATAGATAGGAGATAGATAGGAGATAGATAGGAGATAGATAGGAGATAGATAGGAGATAGATAGGAGATAGATAGATAGGAGATAGATAGGAGATAGATAGATAGATAGGAGATAGATAGATAGATAGATAGATAGGAGATAGATAGATAGATAGGAGATAGATAGATAGGAGATAGATAGATAGGAGATGGGTAGATAGGAGATGGGTAGATAGGAGATGGGTAGATAGGAGATGGGTAGATAGGAGATGGGTAGATAGATAGGAGATGGGTAGATAGATAGGAGATGGGTAGATAGATAGGAGATAGATAGATAGGAGATGGGTAGATAGATAGATAAGAGATAGATAGGAGATGGGTTGATAGATAGATAGATAGATAGATAGAGAGATCTATAATGCAGTTGAATGCTGTTTCCTCTCCCTGCAGAAGCGTGACCAATATGTAGGATGCTAGCAAGAGGATGCTGTATAAAACCTCCTGCCAACACAGGGAGAGGGTCTGACTTGTTTTGAGGACTGGGGATCTCAATTTATACCTTTAAAGGGGTTAAAGGGGTATTGCAGCTCAATACCATTGAAGTGAATGGAGCGGAGATGTAATACCACACACAGTCTGAGGACAGGTGCAGGAAAGCTGTATTCCTGCTAATGAGGAAGAGTCAGGTGGGTATTTTAAGAGATGTGCGATTTCTACACAAGCCCAATTGTGGAGCGTTTGTTTTTGGCTAAGATGTAGACTTTTTACATCTTTATTTATATAGCTGGAATCCACTGAAGTACATATGAATATACCCTTTTAAAATTGAAGAAAAAAAGTCACCCTTTACCCTTCCCGAAACATCTCCACTTCTGTCTATGGGCGGAGCTGTTGTTGCAGTTAAAGGGGTGTTCTAAATACTTGCATTATTTTATACTGTGCTGGGCCCATTATAAACATGAAGGAACTACCCTGCTACCTCACTTACACCCTATGACATCCGGTCCCCGCTCGCCAATCACTGAGTGAGAAGGGAAAACACTGCAGTCAGTAATTGGCTGAGTGGCCGTTACTGCAGAGGACCAGAAGGCGTTACAGGAGGAGGAAGGGTAGGTAAGTATGTTTCCTTTTTAATGTTCATAGCAGGCCCAGCACAATGTAATATAATGCAACTATTTGGACTACCCTTTTAGGCTCCATTCAAGGCAACTTGAGTAAATGTCTTAACACCTTGCCAGTGACCAAACTGACAGGTTTGCACGAGGTCACTCTTATCCAGACACTGCTCTATATACTGTCTGTCTCTGCAGTGAGCTGTAATACCAGACATGACTACTATAAAGAGTACAGCGTTGTACCTGGTAATTTGTGTAGGATATGAAGGCAAATATTTCACATGTGGCCTTGGTATCCTGTATTATTTGTGTCTGGCCATTGTTTTATGCCTGAGTTATAGACGACTGATGGCAGAACTCTTCCCATAGGAAAGCAGAGGATCATGTTTCCCTCCAATGTTACTGTACCATGCCGGTGTAAAACAAAACCCCACTGCAGGCTATGCTGCGTGTGAAGGGTCCTGAGTAGACTCTTTACTTGTTCCAGTTTCCTTAGGATATACACAGCGTAGTGTGGAGCACAAAAGGTAAGGCAATAGAAAGCAAGAACTATAATGATGGGTTGTGATTTGGTCATAGGCTACATCAACATCTATAGAGAATCTATCATCACTTTCATGCTGCCTGCCCCACCAGTCTTGATTGTTTGATCTTTCCCTAAAAATAAACAGGAAGAGATCAACCAAGGCCAGCAGGGTGGAGAGAATCCACTGGGGACCGCCCCCATGACCCTCAGGAAGCATGAAAATAATGACTGGTTTCCTTTAATACAATGGTATACATCTGCAACAGGATGCCAACCTATAGCCACAGGATCCATGAATTTCAATGAGTTAAAAGTGACAATGCGAGCATATACTGTTTGTTTATTTGCTGGATCCAAAAGTGTGACAAACTACGCTTTTGAGTCCCAAATATATATGTGGGTGTGTGTGTGTGTGTGTGTATATATATATATATATATATATATATATATATATATATATATATATATATATATATATATATATATATATATATAAATACACACACACTCAATTACAAGTGCCACAGTTAATCACTTTGAGACGCTGAAATGAAACGCACAGAAAGGGGCTTTGCAGGATTAGAAAAACATGCCTGCTTCCTACCATAAACATTGGACCCAAGTGCTGTATCATGCATTGCAGCTCAGTGCTACATAAAGCAACTCTGTACCAGCAGTATTCGACTCCAAACCACTGGCGCCGCGTAGGAGAGGTCCTCGCGCCATTTTGGGGGTTGGCATTTCTCATGTTGCTGGTATTTTGAAGAAAAACTACTTTTATATCTTCGGCGGGGCCGTGCCCTAGGCTTGCGGGGCCTCTCTCCCTTTCTCCCTTCAGGGCAGCATGGAGGCAGTTAAAGAGTTACCATAGGCCTAGGGTACGGATGCTCCAGGCCACACCAGTTTGACTCCCCACACCTCAGAAGTAAAAGTACTTTTTCTTCAAAATACTGGCACTGAGAGAAAGCCTGACTGCCAAACCGGATACGGCGTGAGCACCTCGATAATGCGGTGCTGGCAGTTTGGGGTGGCTACTGCCGGTACAGAGTCTCTTTAAGCGAATAAGTCAGAGCTGCAATACCACAATACCGGTGGACATAAGGGGTGCTGTTTTTGGAAGAAAGTAGCCATCTTTTATTTCTTGGTGGTATTTAACCCTTTAGGATGCTTGCCATCTAATCATGTTCTTGCCCACTTGTAGCCCGGGACCATGACACTGTGGAGGCGGCTGGTATAAGGAATAAGGTTGAGTCTCTTCTTCCTCTCTCTTTACTTTTCAGGGTGTGCAGATTTACACCTTCTAGATATGCTGAGTCCTGTAGAAAGGAAGAGACAGGGGTATATCCATGAGCTCATAGTGACGGAAGAGAACTACGTGAATGATCTCCAGCTGGTCACAGAGGTGAGTCTATCAGGATTGGATGGCAACTTGTGCCAACCAATTTTTGAGCAATCTTGTCATCATTGTTTTCCTGAGTCCTGGTACCTACAAGGAAGTCTTTGGTAGTCCTAAAGCGCAGATGGAGAACCTAAGGCCCTCCAGCTGTTGCAAAACTACAATTCCCATCATGCCTGGACAGCTAGAACTTTAGCTTTGACTGACCAGGCATGATGGGAGTTGTAGTTTAGCATCAGCTGGAGAGCCGCAGGTTCCCCATCTCTGTATAAAGCCGCCTCCTGATTTGCCATTGGTTCAGGTACATGCAAAATCAATGTCATGTTCTTTCTCCCAGACATTTCAGAAGCCATTACTGGAGTCCGAGCTACTGACAGAGAAAGAAGTGGCGATGATATTCGTCAACTGGAAGGAGTTAATCATGTGCAATATTAAGCTACTGAAGTAAGGGGTTTTCATGTTCAGTCTCAAAAAGGTGGCTCTGTAAGTACTAGAAAGTTATGTGTTGTGCCTATAGTTTAAAGGTATTGAACAGGATTAGATAAAAACTGTCTGCCTTCTTCTGAAAACAGCGCCACCCTTATCCTCATTTTGTGTGTGGAATTGCCGCTCTGTTCCTTTGCAGTAAATGGAGCCTAGATGTAATATCAACCTGAGGACAGGCACACAACCTGAGGACAGGCGAATATGGGTATATAGCAGTATTCCATCCACTTCTCCAAAATAAACTTCTCCCCTTCTTCTCTCAGGGCGTTACGTGTTCGTAAAAAGATGTCCGGGGAGAAGATGCCTGTGAAGATGATTGGCGACATCTTGACGGCGCAGTTACCGCACATGCAGCCCTACATCCGCTTCTGTAGCTGCCAACTTAACGGTGCCGCTCTCATTCAGCAGAAAACCGATGAAGTGCCTGAGTTCAAGGAGTTTGTCAAAGTAAGTCCATGACTGGTGTATTGTCATTTACCCTAAAGGGAGGAGCCTGTCATGCAGGAGACCGGGGCAGAACCCACCATACCTCTAATAAAGCTTTTGATACTTACCCTCTCCTCTTGGTGACTCCCCGGATGCCGTTCCCGTTGCCGAGAAATCCCCACAACTCGTCTTTGCACTTATTATGCTAATGAACAGGGATAAGTCTGATATCCATAGGAAATCACTGAACAGTGAACGGCATCCGGAGCGTCACGGGAGGAAATTGTAACTATCAAAAGCTTTATTAAGGGGTAGGTGGGGTTCTGCGTGACGGGGTCCCTTTTAAAGGGGTTATCCATCTTTATAAAGTGGATGGCCTCTCCTCAGGATAGACCATTAGTATTGGATCAGCTAGAGTATGACTTCTAAGATCAGCTGTTTAAAGGGGCCATATGTCCAGTATCTCAGTATTCTTCCATTTATCGATCAATAAGTTATGTTGATGATTTTCTCTCCCTTCAGAGACTGGCGATGGATCCTCGATGTAAAGGAATGCCCCTGTCCAGCTTCATTCTCAAACCTATGCAAAGAGTCACCAGATATCCTCTCATCATCAAAAACGTAAGTAACATGGAGCACAATATCCATATGTATGTCACCTATAGACACATGGGCCATGGTGGTCCATCTGGTTAAAGGGGGTTTCCTAGATTTATCCAAATCTCATCTATCGGTCATACATTTAATACTTCCCTTCTCTTCATCCACCTGCCGCTGGTACGTTGACATCACTTTACATGGCTGAAGCTGCCAATCATGACTTATTATGGTGCATGATTTACAGCCGCAGTTGTGTGATGCCATCACCATAGATATCAGTAAACTGCAAACGATGGGGATATAGGCTATATAGATATCTTCGTACATGTGATTTGCGCAGTTCTTTATTTGTAATTTTTTTACTTTTTCCCCGTCCTCTTGATCTTTAGATTCTAGAAAATACCCCTGAAAATCACCCGGATCACAGTCATCTGAAGCACGCCCTGGAAAAAGCCGAGGAGCTGTGCTCTCAGGTCAACGAGGGCGTCCGGGAGAAGGAAAACTCAGACCGGCTGGAGTGGATTCAGGCGCACGTGCAGTGCGAGGGTCTGTCTGAGGTAGAGACCTGCCTGTATATACATCTCCGGATCTTAAACACTTATGTATTACATCACTAACCCTGTTGTCTTGAATCTTTGGACACTAGACTCAGCTTCTCTCCTCTGGCTTTCCTTGTCTCCACTGTAGTCCAAGGGGATGGTATCTGTTGCAGCTACCTACCTCCAGCCAGAGACAAGGCCGCCAAAGCCCCGTCCCTAACACTTGTTGACTTCTTGCTGCCATTTTTCTTTCCCTTACAGCAACTGGTGTTCAACTCTGTAACCAACTGCTTGGGACCACGAAAGTTCCTGCACAGCGGGAAACTCTACAAGGCCAAGAGTAACAAAGAGCTGTACGGTTTTCTCTTCAATGACTTCCTGCTGCTGACCCAAGTCATCAAACCCCTGGGCTCCTCCGGGAACGACAAAGTGTTCAGTCCTAAGTCCAACCTCCAGTACAAGATGTACAAGACGGTGAGTGATGACTAACTGGCTGATTGTCTTCTTATTGAGGAATAGAAGACTTCTTCTAATGACCCATTACTCCTGCAGCCCATATTCCTGAATGAAGTGCTGGTGAAGCTACCCACAGACCCCTCAGGGGATGAGCCAATCTTCCACATTTCTCACATTGATCGCGTTTACACACTCCGAGCTGAGAGCATAAATGAGAGGTAAGATTTCTATGTCTGTGATTACGGAGAGGAACCGGTCATAACCTCTGACCTGTCCCTGTAACATGTCAAAAGTTTTGATTGGTCGGGTTCTGATTGTTTAGACCCGCACCGATCGCTAGATAGAGCTGGAAAGTGCTGCTGAGTGCTGTACCCCCCGTCTCGTTGCCATTGCAGTCACGCTCCATAGATTTACTATAAAGTTTGTCTCCTGCAGTGAGAGTGAAGAACTCAGCCGCATGCTTCTCCCAGCTCTAGAAATCAGTGGGGATCTGAATATTCAAAATTGTTCAAGTGTCTGACACGTCAAAGGTTTTTTAGTGACCGTGACACTTTAAAGGGAAAGGAGAATCTAACCTGCTGATAAGTCCCTATAGCTCACAGGGCGTCGAGGAGGTAAGCTTCTTACCTACTTATTCCCTATACTAATCAGGTGTTTTTGCACTGGGGTTGGCACTACCGATCTGCCCCATCAGCCCGCGCTGCTGATATTCATTAGAATGGAAGATCGGTGCACTTAGGGCAGTAGTACCAGCCCCAGTGTGCCTGAACACCTCATTAGCATAGTAGATAAACTGTTAATTTCAATATCACAAAAATGACACTGAGAATGAAGGTAAGAGACATACCTTCATCCTCTGCGCCCCCTGCAAAATAGGGAAATATTAGCAGGTCAGATGCTAAACATGAGACTAAGACAATAAATAATTCTCTGAAAACGTTGAATGTAGAAACACTGGATGCTTCGATGCTAGCTGCTTCCAACCCAGACCTGAACGTGGCGATCATCTTAAACACAGGAGCTGCTGCTTCTCCTTTTGGGCTGGTTCCATGTGAACCATGTGATATCAGTAATGAGATTTATAGGTTACCCCCCCCCCCACACACACACACACACAAAAAAACACACACACCTCCACAAACCTCTATGCACCAGTATGACACATACAGCAATTCATAAGGTGAAATTTTTATTTGGGTGTCGAAGTTAAGAAAGAAAGTTGGTGTCATTGCTGTGTGAATATCAGATGATCTTGTTTTCTCCAGGACGGCTTGGGTGCAGAAAATTAAAGCTGCGTCAGAGTTGTACATAGAAACCGAAAAGAAGAAGAGGGAGAAGGCGTATTTAGGTAAAATTATAACGCATGCCTCTAAAATTTGGAAGTCCTCATAGAGCCTTATCTTTAGTAATGACCACTGCTCCTCTGTTGCACACATCCCTCCTGCCTGTTGCTGCCTCTGCTTGCCGCTCCTGCCCCTTAGCAGTGGCAACAGACAAGTAAGGTTCTTGCAGGTTTGCATGTGATAGGTATATAAGGAAATGGAGCAGCGTATGCTTATCTAGCATGTGGGGAAAAACAGGTCTATGTTTCTACTTCTGATCTTAGAATTAGAGATGAGCTAATCTACTGTTTGATCCATTGAATCGGCCATGGATTCCTCTAGTTGTTCCGCTTTCCAAGTTTTCGGAGTCTGGTATGAGACTCTGCACAGTTTTATTCCAGTCATCTGTGGGGAATGAGAAAATTTGGGACGTGGGTCAAGTCGATTCCGATTCAGTGACTAGTGAGTAGACACTAAATGATGCCTGATCCACTTGTTTTCTTACTTGATTTACAGTACGATCTCAGAGAGCCACAGGGATCGGTAGGCTGATGGTGAATATTGTGGAAGGCATTGAACTGAAGCCGTGCAGGTCACATGGTGAGTGCAGAAACTTCTCCCAGCTAGAGAATAAAGAGTATAGAGTTGTACATTGCATATTATACATGTGTGAGCTGCACAGCTGGTCCTTTCTGATTGTTCCTAACATGAAATATAAAGTGTGTTTATGAATGATCCTAATATATGGTGCCATCTGGCAGCCATAAAGGGTGCCACTGCCTCTCTGCAGTCACCCTACAACAGCGCTAGTGATATGTAACTGTGCTGGACCAGGGCTTGTGCGGTCCTGCAGTTCCCGACACAGCCATTGGTGACAGCAGAGGGGCCCTTTCACCCGACACTTGCGGCCAGTCAATGTAAATATGTTTAAAGTCTATTTTTGGTTGCGATAGAAAATTTCTGTCTATTCTTACCATATGTATCCCACTACAGGGAAGAGTAATCCGTACTGTGAGATCACCATGGGCTCCCAGTGTCACATCACAAAGACCATACAGGACACCTTGAACCCCAAGTGGAACTCCAATTGTCAGTTCTTCATCAAGGACCTGGAGCAGGACGTTCTTTGCATCACTGTGTTTGAGAGAGATCAGTTTTCTCCTGACGGTCAGTATTATGAGGCAGCATAAGGATCTACACGTGGATGGGGAACCTTTAGCCCTCCTGCTGTTGCAAAATTACAATTCCCATCATGCCTGGACAGCCTTTGGTTGGGAATTGTTGTCTTGCAACAATAGCTGGAGGGCTGAAGGTTCCCCATCTATGATCTACAGAATGGTGATAAGTGTCTGAACACTAGATTGGGGGTCCTAAAGGCCCCATTGTCCTTCACAAACCAATGAAGGGAAGATGGAAAGGAGCCACAGTCGAGCATGCACCATGAGACTGATGAAAACACTCCAGGGCTGTATTGGTCTCCAAAAGTTAGGATGATGTGACACCACACATAACTATAGCAATGGATACTTTAGATTGTACTTTATTCCTCCCAATGTAAGTGCAGTTATTTAGAACTATAATAAAGTTGTTGCATTTTGGAAACCATCAGTAAGCAGGTTAACTGTGGTCATTGCTTGACTTACTAATATATGGAGTATAAATTGTGTGATTAAACATACATATTTCTTAGTCGGGCTGCAGGGGGTATATTGAGACGTTATGCAGCATGATCTGTGTGCGCTATGTGAATTGTGATGTGAATTTATCCTAAGCATCGCACAATGGGGAGATTTATCAAAGGTTGTAAAATTTAGACTGGTGCAAACTGTGCCCAGCAACTAAAGCTCCTCTATCATGTTACCAGAGATGAAAGCTGAGCTGTGATTGGTTGCTCTGGGCAGTTTGCACCAGTCTAAATTTTCCACCCTTTGATAAAATTCCCCTATTGTGTTCAAAATGGCATATGGAGCAACAAAGAATAATAGCTTGTTGGCTGTATCCTTGCAGTAACACTTTTTTAAAGGGGTTGGCCACTTTATAGTAAAGTTTTTTAGTGTACAGTATTAGTAAATGTACTCACTATACCGTCAGCAGCTCCCTGTGTACCTCATAGAGCTAAAATCACACGCCCTTCCTTCAGGCTGTGCTACCCTGCTCTGTGGTGAGTCTGTCCATAAGATGGCAGACATGGAGGAGCATGTGACCATACCCCGCCCCCCAATGTCCACCACTGAGCCTGTATTTGCCTATGGTGGACACTGGGGGGGGGGGGGTCACATGCTCCTCCATGTCGGCCATCTTTTGGACAGACTCTCCACAGAGCAGGGCAGCACAGCCTGGAGGAGAGAAGTCTGATTTTAGCTGTATGCGGTACATAGGGAGCTGCTGTGAGTATATACAGTGAGTACACTTACTAATACTGTACACTGAATAATTTTACTATAAAGTGGCCAACTCCTTTAACCCCTTAGCGTCCCATGACGTACCTGGGGGAGATCCGTGCTTCTGCCCGGGCTGGGCCTCAGCGTCACAACAACGCTGATCCCGGCTCGGCAATACATTGCTATGGCCTGAAGCAGGCCAAAGCAATGTATCACGGATTACAATAATCATTGCTGTGTATATACACAGCATTGATCTCTATGAGAGATCAGTGCTATGTATATACAAGTCCAACAGGGGAACTTCTAGTTAATGTAAAAAAAAGATTAAAAAAGTTGTTTGTATTAATAAAAAAATCTCCTTCCCTAATAAAAGTCCAAATCACCCCTCTTTTCCCATTTTATAAATATAAATAAATAAACAAATATGCAAACATGTTTGGTATCGCCGCGTGCGTAATTACCCGAACTATTAAATTATCACGTTCCTGATCTCGCACGGTAAACGGCAAACGGTAAAGTGCAAAATTGCGCATTTTTGGTCGCATCAAATCCAGAAAAAATTTAATAAGTGATCAAAAAGTAGCATATGCGCAAACAAGGTACCGATAGAAAGAACACATCATGGCGCAAAAAATGACACCTCACACAGCCCCATAGACCAAAGGATAAAAGCGCTATAAGCCTGGGAATAGAACAAGTTTAAAAACATTTAGTGTATATAAAAAGGTTTTCATTTTTTAAAAGCCATCAAATAATATAAAAGTCATACATGTTACATATCATTGTAATCGTAACAACTTGAGAAACATATATAACAAGTCAGTTTTACCATAAGGCGAACGGCGTAAATACGAAACTCCCTGAAATGAAAACAAATTCCTTTTTTTTGTTCAATTTGACAGCGCAAATAATTTTCTTCCGGTTTCACTGCATATTTTATGGGAAAATAAAGTCTGTCATTGCAAAGTACAATTGGTGTTGCAAAAAAAGGGATCATATGGGTCTCTAGGTGAAAAAATGCAAGCGCTATGGCCTTTTAAACATAAAGTGGAAAAAGCGAAAGCGCAAAAACGAAAATTGCCATTGACCTTAAGGGGTTAAATAAATGAAGATGTCAGATCAGTTACATTTTAGTTACATTTGCTCATATGCTTCAGTAAGTATTGAAAGGGGATCTGCCACTTAACAAACAAAACAAACTTTTTTTTTTTTTAAGTGACAGGTACCAATTTTAAAAGGGTGTTCTGGTTTTAGAAACTATTATATTTCTATAGTGATCAGTCATACAATTTTTCCCATATAGTTTCTGTATCGATTTGTTTTAGTTTTCATGATCTTTGTTTGCAGTCATTTACTTACACATAGGCAGGTGTAAGGAGTCCTGTACTTCCCAGACACACGTTTATCCATCTATGAACATTCCACTATGGCAGCAAGCAGAGATCTTGTATAACATTTCATTTTCTGTATGTGAATATCATTGTAATATGGCGTCATGTATGTGAATATCATTGTAATATGCCTTCTTTGTCGTTTCAGATTTTCTGGGGAGAACAGAAATCCGAGTCGCAGACATAAAGAAAGATCAAGGCTCCAAGGGCCCCGTCACCAAATGTCTGCTGCTCCACGAAGTCCCCACGGGGGAGATAGTTGTCCGGCTGGACTTACAATTATTTGATGAAACCTAGTGGGGGGAGGGGTACACAGCCACGTCCTCCTCCTCCTCGTCGGCCTCTCCCGCCAGCCTTTCATGATGGTACATCGTCGCCAAACCCGGATCTAACATCTCCGTTTTACCATCAGCGATTTTTAATTGGAACGACCATTTTCTAAGAAAATGTCTGTGTTTTATATGTGGGACTTCGTTTTAGATTTTAGGATGTGGTCTCTTTCCTTTCTGAACACCAACGACCTTTGCTGTGATGAACACTCCGCTGCAATGCTCGCTCAGAAGGATCACTTACATTCCCCAGAGAAAGGTATAGCCCGAGAAGCACCTATTCGTGCTGAACTACACACCCCAGCAAGTCCCAGCAGCAACTACTGGGGGCAGGCTGGGATTGATAGTTCTATGCTCGCTATTGGTAGAGGATATTCGACCAAAATGCACCGAGGCCTGGAGCTGACGCATCAGAAATGATGCTTAGTTTTTTAAAATTGTAGTACATAACAGTTCACATTTCCATGGATGATACCACCACCTATCACTAGATGAAGAACTATGTTCATCACACATTAGCCAATGGCAGGACACAGCTAATATTTATTATTGTTTATCAGTGGTCGCTGTATGAATTGGGATTTAAAGGGGTTCTCCACTTATTGTAAAAGATGGCCACCCTAGCACATGGCCTGTTAGGAATAGAGCCGTAATGCAGCTGTGCAAGCACAAAGGTTGTGACATAGGATGCATCCTAGGGAGACTAAGGGCTGGGATTGGTTACCTTTTTGGAAGCAGCCAATCAGATGTAATCTTTCATTATACACTTGACGCTGCTGCTGCAAGCATATAGAGGAAGCAATCAGACGCCTGCAAGGAAAACTGC
This sequence comes from Dendropsophus ebraccatus, assembly GCF_027789765.1. Lineage (NCBI taxonomy): Eukaryota > Metazoa > Chordata > Amphibia > Anura > Hylidae > Dendropsophus > Dendropsophus ebraccatus. The sequence goes on along the minus strand of NC_091464.1, from coordinate 63,148,431 downwards.
AGACATTGGTTGTGAATTCATGAAGAGGCCAAGCACCCTTGGTGGCCATGATGGTAAACGCTCCATATTTCAGTGGTTTCACATTGAAATGCATTTATGAAAAACATTTCACATGAAGTTGATTGGTTGAGGGTAGATGATTGACAGTAGTAGCTTCTGATGCTCCGTCCAGCTAGATGCTAGGCACAGTGTATATAGTGGGAGTTTTAGAGGTACCTATGTGAATCTACATAGACGTATACAGTAAATCATGTCACTGTCTATGTATATGTTTATTGTTCAGTCTGAATCTGACAGCTTTATTTAGAAGGACAGTCCATACATTTCTCTTCTGGTACTAATATAAATAATCTCTGTAGACGGTACAGTTGCCTTATAATAGGCTTTATACCTCCTGTCAATGGTACGAGTAAGTATTTAGCGGTTCTTGTTCACCTTTGCTTAAAGGGGTATTCCTAATGTATTCTTATAAATTGATGGTATGCTATGATGGGTGAGGATCTAACCTATAGGACCCCTACCAGTGCTGAGAATAAATGGAGCCAAGCCAGAGCACCAGGATGCCTCCTAAATAAGGTACTGTGGACCCTTCCCACCATGAAGTGATTACAATTCCTAGCAATGTCCCATCACTTTATAAAATATGAATACCACTTTAAACACTGTATAAGATAAGAATAACTTAGTTGCTGTTATTTTCTAGGACACAGCGTCACTCATGTCAAGTGGGGTTGTCTAGTATTGCAGCTCATCCTAATTCAACTGACTACTTCAGTACCAGACATAACCTTTTAACATGTGCGGCACTATTTTCTGAAAAAACAGCCAGTTTTTTTTTCTTTTTTAAATCTTATCCTGTTTTAAACAAAAAGTAAAAAAAAAAAAGATGCTCAAGACTCCTGGATGCCTACCTCCCTATTATATAGGACTGATGGGATGCATCACTGTCTGCCATAAATATAGGCTGGAAAAAAAGATTTTGGATCAGAAAAAAATGCTTTGTTTTTTTCCAAGAACAGTGCCACCACCACCTCCTGTTCTTGTGTAGTATTGCAGCTTAGTTCCATTAAACACAACCAGGGGACTGGGGTGGCATCTTTTCTTAAAAGAAAGCAGCAATGTTTTTCTAATCTTGGTTAACAGGTGGTGAACTATAAGCCTCAGCAAGCCCTGAGAAGCAGGACTTTTTATTTTACATATGTGCCTAGATTATTGTTGTTCAAAACCCTTGGACCTCATTTATCACAAATGTCTAAAAGGCCTCGTCCATTGCAACCAATTACTGCTTAGCTTATACTTATGAAGCTGCTCCTTGATTGGCCTTGGTTACCCATATCAACCAATCAGAGTCCATCTTACTGTAGAAAAATCTGGTAAGATGATAGCTTGTTATTACTGGCATTGTTGCCCATAGCAACCAATCATCTGTACCTCAATTACTGAAAGTGTTGTTAAATAACTAAAAGCTGGTCTGTGATTGGTCGCTATAGAAAACAAGGCCATTTGGCCTGCTGTGTTCTTCCCAACCTTTTTGCCTTGAGTGTTCTTTGTGCTGAGTACTCCTTTAAAAATAGACTATTCCTGTAGGTGGTCGGGAAAAGGCATGTGTTGCAAGATGGCGGCTGGACTAGTGTCATTTAATCAATGGTACAAGATGGCTGCCTGACTAGTTGCCTATGATCTTTGGTACATAATAGGTGATGGTTGCTGCGTAGTGGAGACTGACCCTCTGCTTTGGTAACTAGAGATGTAAGAGACTGTACATAATTAGGACACAGCCCTTAGACATTTGGGAACAGACTTTTTAAAGGGGTTGTATGAAATTAGTAAAACATGGCTCCTTTGTTTCATAAACACACCATCCGGCCATGCCTGGCATCGCAGACACATCCCACGGAGAAGAGTGGCACTATTGTGCAAGGAAGCAGCCATGTTTTTTTAATCTCATAAAACCGCACTAAGTAACATCATAGAGTACATGGTGCTTCATGTATCTAATGCCTAGCACCACAGCAGCCCCTTATATTGTTACCTCACCTATCCATAATTTACTAATAGCTGTAGGAGGAATTTTTCACCTTCATCACCAAATAGTTTTTTTCATCGCCCCAAGTCAATAGTTAAAACGGAAACAACTTTGCAGTTCATTGAAAATTTCCTATCATATTTGTTTCTATAGCTTTATGAAGACCATGTGTTTCCATGGTAACAGACTACAACCAACTTCTGTGTAGTCTGACTGTAGTGCAGACTGAAATGGTTTAGAAATAGTGAGGGAGATTTATCAAACTGAAGTCATGTAGAATTGGCTCAGCTCCCCCTAGCAACCAATCTGATTCCACCTTTCATTTTCCATGGAATCTGTGAAGAATGTAAGTGTAAGATGATTGGTTGCTAGGGACAACTGCACCAGTTCTACTTTACGCCATGAATCTCCCCCAGTGTGCTCGCTTGAGCCAAACATACATGTTTTTTGGGCCGACTGTTTGGCCGAGCAATCCTACACACCTCAAAGGCATCTAAACATCGCAGGGAAATTATGAAACTAGGAATTTGGTACACTTGCAGTATTTATTGGCCAAACAATTGTCCCGCCAACTCTTCTCTTCCGGCCTCCCTGTGCACACGAACATTTAACATTGCCGAATGTTCATGTGCTCTTTATGAAGAGGAGAGTGTTTAGGCACTGCCAAACCACTCTGGTGCCAGCTTATTCTAAAGACAAACAGGTCTGGTAGTGAAAATCCATCACACCGACCCCCTAATTCCACCAACATGATCTTATATTCATCTTATACCAGCTGTGGGTTTGGTAAACTTAGTGTAGCCTTTATAGACAGATAAAAGGGAGTCAGACTACAGTTTGTTGTCTGTTACCATGGAGACACATAGTTTGCATTATTGCTTTAAAAAGGAAACAATAAGAAATTTTTAATCAATGTTTGAAAAAGCTGTCTCAATGTTCATTTCATACATACTAAAGGAAATAAAGGTGAACATCACCTTTTAAGATTAGCTTTGACCCCCTTCTGCCTTTTCTAGTATTGTTACTAAGTGTGGCATATTATTTTTACATTTTACTGTTACCTAAAATAACACTATTTCAAAACCATTCCTGTCACAAGACTGTACGGGCTACATATATGTAATCTACGTAACACGCCATCATCCATGGCTCCCGACCTAATTCCTTATGGATCCCTGATAAAGCCATCCTGTCATTTTGGTCAGCGAAGAGTCTCTGTTCTCTCCACTGCCAAAATATCCTGTATCGATCGTATTGTTTTCTACAAATATTGTATATTTTTCTTGAAACAGTGCTGGTCTCCTTCATAGCGTGGAGGCAGCCATTTTGTGCACAGATTTATAAATACTGTGGTAGAGAACAGTTCTGACTGCTATTAGTTCTAATGTCTGCATCATATATATATTTTTTTGTGTTAGATTGTCTGGGAATAATTACAGCCTGACGTTGATCCATAGGTGATGGAATAGCTCCGCCCACAAAATGGCTTCCAGCACTATGTGACGTTAGCTGGTATTAATACATATGCAGAAGTTTCCAGTTGTGAAAGTTTTAAAGGGATTTTATGAGATTAGGATTTATTTATTAGAACTGCTCCACTTTTTTCTTTCTATAGGCTGTGTAGTGGTAAGTCAATAGTATTGGGCTCCACTTTTGTCCGCTGTGTCTGGTATTGTAGTTCCTTCAAGGCTTAGCTGCCATATCAGACTTAGCCCAATACTAGGACTACACCATCTACAAAAATTTCTAAAAAGAAGCCCGATTTTATGACGACAGTCTTTTTCGCCAGTGTATATGGCTTATACTACTGAATACTGTCATAGATTTTATTGATCGTTACCATGGTACGTGTATTTTAATATGGTACGTATGTCCCAGCGCCAATCCTGCGTTTTGCTTTTTTTGTTTGTTTTAAGGCAATACCATATTATTGTGAATAATTGTCCAGAATGGACACTGACCATTGCCCAAATTCAGTTACTCTGCCACCTGTTGTGGCTCTCCCGCTGTTTTCAAATTACAGCCTGCAGAATACTGAAGTGCCACAGGCTGTAGACTACTGTGCTGATCATATGAGTTGAATAAAAATATTGGGTCAACTTGTGGCCCCAACACAGGAGCCCAGGGTGACCTACCTACCTGTTCTATGTATAAAGAGATAGAGGGGATGTGGGGGACATTCCTACAGACCACTGTAATATAAATGTATTTTGGAACATTATAGGAAGTTTCAAAAACACCAGAGTTTACATTTCATACTTTAATATTTTAGTGATTATTTATTAGGCACAGTGTTGATTTATTTTTTTCCTTATTTTGCACTCATCAGGAAATAAGTTTTTTTTTTCTGTCACACTTCAAGGGAATTATTTTAAGCATGTATTTGTTGCCAATTCCAGGCGTATACCTTTTAAAAAGTATTTTGTTTCTATGTAAAAGTTACAGTTCTGCTGTCTTGGCCGATATTTGTTTCAGATGTAAAATGCGTCGGCATCCAGTTTGTTAGGGGTAATGTATTATGATGAACTTTAGTCCCCCCCCCCCCAATAAACCACAACACAAGGTAGGGTCATTTGAGGATGAAAGGAATGAGGTTATCTGCAGCCAGTCAGATGAGATCATGTTGCTATGAGTAACAGCACTGTTTATTTGCACTTTTTGAACGCCCTCATTTTTTTTTCTTTCTTGTGGATTTGTAAACTAGTCATCTGTTATGTATTCTTAGTCCATGTTCCTTGAGAGCAGATGTGATAGCCGTGCCACATGGGCAAGAAGATGCCAAGTCAGCTGTACTGCAACTTGTAGACCTCCGCCTGTCCAGTAGACATATCAGAACTTTTTATTGCCTCTTATGTGGTGTATGAATTTCATGTTGTTTTGGTGGGGGATAAAAGTTTATTAAAACTATTAGTGAAATACTGAAGGGTCTGTGTTTTCTTTTTTTTCCTCTTGTATTTAAAGCTGATTATTTGTGCAGGACAGGCTAATTATATAATGCACAGCTGTCACTAAACTACAATTTGCCATCATGCATAAAGCTTTAGCTGTCCAGGCACCATAGGAAGTGTACTTTTTCAACAGCTGGAGGGCTGCCAATTTGGCACCCCTGATATGTTTAGGAGAGCTTCTCACTGTACCCAAATAGATGTGGGTAGGGATAAGAGATGGGCCTGTCATGTTTCCATACATCTGTATACCATGTGATTCCTATATTAATATATAGGCATGATTTTCTTTTAAAATACAGTGATGCCTTGGATTACGAGCATAATTCGTTCTGGGACTTTGCTTGTAATCCAAATCCACTCTTAAACCAAAGCAAATTTTCCCATAAGAAATCACTGATATGCAGACAATTGGTTCCACACCCCAAAAATAATAATTTTATATTTTGAATAACATGTAAGACAAATGAAACAAACATTTATAAACAGCTGAATATGTGATATTATAGGTTACTGTGCAGTATAGCAATCAGCATGTGGAGTAAAATGTATAATAAGTGCATAAACCTGAAACACAGCAGCAGTTTGTAGATACAGGGTGGAACTGCAGATCCCTATAATGCAGTAGCCTAGTACAACATGCTAGAATAGAGAAGCAGGACTGTCAGAGATCGGTGTGGTCACATGACAGCAATGAAGAAGGGGTGTGTGCTCAGCATGGACTCATCAGGACTGACAGACTGCAGGGAGCATGAAGGACTGAGCAGTACAGATGTGGGTACATACATGCAGCACTCTGTCCGGGGAGAGAGGGGTTACAGCTATGAAGAGATTACCTCCACAGTCCTGTCCCCTGATGTAAGCCCCAGCCTGAAGTGGATCTGCTATGATTTGGAAGGTGAGGGAGACTTCCTGGGTCAGAGTACAGGGCTGTATACCCCACTATATAGACCATGTCCCTCCCCAACTCGCACTCCCACCCAGTACAGGGAGCTCTTAAACCAAAACAATGCTCTTAAACAAAGTCACAATTTTGAGAAACTGTGAGCTCTTAAACCAAGGTACCACTGTACTTTATTAATAAGAACTCATAATTCAATAGCTACCCATTAATTTGTACCAAATTATACAAGGATACCCCTAAACTGGTCATCTCACAAAACGTGCATCAGGGTTGGCACTGGGACAGCAATACCATGGGTGAGATGTTATTGTGTGTTGCACAGGGTGTTTATACATTAGAATATTAGTGTCCTGTGTTACATGCTTTTGATTATTACATGATTAATACATCTGTATTTGCATAGGCAAGATTGAGTCAATTGCATGTTCTGGACATTGTAGTAAACCAAAAAAAAAAAAAAATGTACAATATAGTGTAGGCATATGCTTACCCATCATGGATATAATAGGGGAGATTTATCAAACTGGTGTAAAGTAAAATTGTCTCAGTTGCCCCTAGCAACCAATCAGATTCCACCTTTCATTTTCCAAAGAGTCTGAGGAATAAAAAGTAGAATCTGATTGGTTGCTAGGGGCGACTGAGCCAGTTTCACTTTACACCATGTTTGATAAATCTCCTCCAATGTCTCGTCACATGAGACAAAGTGTACGATCCTTTCATCTCAGTTCTATTGTGAACATTTTTTTAGTGTTGTGTTGAATTATTAATTCAATTCAGTATTAGTATTTTTAAAGAAAATAATGTTGTTTGGTATCATGTTTATAAGCAAGTTTTTTTTCTGCAGTGATTAAGTTAGGTATATTGTACAGTATACAAAACTTATGACAGTGTTGTATGTAATATTGCATTAAGCCGTACATTGGAACTTATCGGTGTTGTTTCTGGATACAATGGGGGAGATTTATCAAACATGGTGTAAAGTGAAACTGGCTCAGTTGCCCCTAGCAACCAATCAGAGTCCACCTTTCATTTTCCAAAGAGTCTGTGAGGGATGAAAGGTGGAATCTGATTGGTTGCTAGGGGCAACTGAGCCTGTTTCACTTTACACCATGTTTGATAAATCTCCCCCATACTGTAGAAGTAGTCCTGTGTGCTCATGCATTTCAAGTTTCTACTTTATTATACACCTCTAGGATCTCATTCTATATACATAGGCATATATATATATATATATATATATATATATATATATATATATATATATATATATATATATATATATAGAGTCACTCTCGCTTTGCAGGTGTAACAGCTTTGCAAACACTTTAAAAGATGGAGACGACTGGGAATTAAAAAAAGATTCTCCGAAGAGAGAAAAAAAGTTTTAAAATGAACTGGTGTCAAAGTTGTACATGTTTGTAAGCTACTTATATTTAAAAATCTTCAGTCTTTCACTACTTATTAGCTGCTGTATGTTCTGCAGGAAGTGGTGTATTCTCTCCAGTCTGACACGGTGCTCTCTGCTGCCACCTCTGTCCATGTCAGGAACTGTCCGGAGCAGGAGAGGTTTTCTGTTTCAATATATTTTGATTTTAACAATTTTTATGAATAGTCATACAATATTGAACAGTACATTGTACAGACCATAACAAACAGATGTTTTCTATGGGGATTTGCAACTGATCTGGACTGTTCCAGACATGGACAAATGTCGCAGCAGAGAGATTTGAAAATTTCTTTCCTCTGGAGTACCCCTTAAAGATAAATGGCCCAATGGCCCTAATCCTGCCAGGTGCATGGGGGGCAGGGAACCCCAAACCAGCAGAGATGGTAGTTTTATGCAGTTCATGTAACTTCTATAACAATACTGGAAGTTGCCTAAACAACCTATTAAAAGTCTTAACTCCCAATTTACAGGGACAGTAGCTTGCTGCGGTATCGTTGACACAAATCCCAATAACCGCATTAGGAACGTTACAAAACATGGGGATTTGGTAGTTTGAGTTCTCAATGACTCGCACTAAACATGGGGATTTGGTAGTTTGAGTTCTCAATGACTCGCACTAGTTAGACATTTGTGGCATATGCTGCAGGAGTGTCTGTCATCAGTGCTGGGCATGAATAAAAGGGACATCTTCAGGAATACCCTCACACACCAGGGAATTTACACTCAGTAAAATTATTTATTCAGTTACTGGTAAATCAGACAGACTATTCAGAGGAGGGTTTTTTATTTTTTTTACACAGTGTCTCTCATAACCTTGGTCAATTTCTGGATCTTGGTTTTGGTGGACATGTCAATGTATTTGTCCCCAATGCTGACGACCATTCCTCCCAAGATTGAGGGGTCAGTCTAAAATACAAAACACAACATAAGATTATGACACTGAAATCAATATAGCAGTAGTTCGGGTGAATCTGCAGCAATTTACAATACAGGCATTTTTTGGTGTTTTTTTTTTGGGGGGGGGGGGGGGGGGGGGCTGAGAGCTGGGTTTTTCTGAAAATTCCACAAATTAAGATTTGAATCTAAATTCTGTTAACTCCATATCTATCCCTGTAAGTTATGCAAGAACAGTCACTTTACAGGAAGAGTTGAGAAGGCAGCACTGTGTTTTCATCACTTACAGTAAGAAGCCAGGAGACACCGGTCTGTAGGTACATCATTAAAGGGGGGAATGCTAAATGACCAGGAGACAGCACTATCTGTACCTATATTATTACAGGGAAAGGCATACAGACAGTACTACCTCTATCATTTACAAGCAGATACAGAGACTAAGTGCCAATTGCAAATCTTTCCCTTTAAATGATATAGACAGTGCTTCCGCCTCGTATGGATAGAACTGATGTCAGCTCTTCTATTAATCCAGCAATAAGTAGTGACATCTGTCAGATAAAGACTCCATGAAGCTTGCTGAGCTTGGAGAAACCTAGAATCTCCAGGGCCTGTCTGGTATTGCAGCACAGCCCTGTTCAGTGCTTGACACCTAATACAGTGTATGGGTCAGACTGGTGATATTTCTGGGGGAACCATCGCTTATTCCTGATCACATAACCTCTTACACTCACCTTGGTCTCCAGTTTTAATGATTCTCCCTTTGCAAGGAATCCATTAAGAGCAGTCTTTAATTCTGTCAAGCTTGCTTCATCCAGAGGCTGAAAAGGGGATTACATACTGAGTATAATAAGTTATAGGGAAGACAAGTCCCATCACTAGACATGTGGAGTCTGTTCACACAGCATGTCTCACATGATGGAGAACATTACTGGGTGCACAGAGTATACAGCACCTGTACAGCGGGTAAACACTTACTGAAGCTGTGGTGACAGAACATATCACCTCTCCTCGGTGAGCGCTCATGATCTTAGCAAATGCACCGAGCACCTCAGGAGTATAGCGCAAGCGACCGTTCTCAGCCAGCAGATCTGTAGAGGGAAACAAGGAATGGGATCAATGCTTGACAGTAAAGAAAATTTTAAAAAAGGGCTTTCAAGATATGGCAGCTTTTTTTCCCTAAAGCAGAATGGAAAGGGAACACAATAAAAGTTTACTTACCTATCCTCGTTCACCCTATCGTGGCTCCAGCTGATAGCCATCGTCCTCTTGCAGCTCTTTCAGCTGCAACATCACATACCCAGCTGAACGACTGCCTGCTCAGCCAATCAATGATTAGGGCAGGACAGAGTCGTAACAATTCAGCTGGAAAAGACAGCCAGTGGCCGTCAGCGGGACCTGGGAGTGATTCTATGGAGGCAAAGGGACTGGTAATATATGTTGTTTATTAAGCTGCCTGACGTTTTTAAATTTCTTGGAACTTCTCTTTTAAAGTGAATGAAGCTGAATGGTAATACCACACACAACCTGGGGTGGCACTGTTTTTATAAGAAAGTAGCTGTGCATTTTTTATTTTTTTATTTTTAACTCCCTTTAATAAAGCGGAATTTGGTATTTGCATCATTTAAGTATGCACTCATACAATCCACTCATCCCAAACCATGGGTGATTTAAGCAGTCATTAGCTGGATCCTGCATGCTCAGTGTGTAGGCTTAATAAGAAGGGGCCACAGTACAGTGTAGGTTCCATCTCTCTGAGGTCGCCTTAAAGTGTCACTGTCGCTTTAAAAAACTTTTTACATGTGAAAGTTTTGATCGGTCCAGGTCTTAGTGTTCAGACCCAAACCAATCATGTGAATGAGCGAGGAGAGGACCCATACGCTCTGTGTCATTATTGTAAGAGTCAGGCTCCATAGACCTATATTATGAGCCTGACTCATCACATGACAGCCAGCTGGGAGAGGAATGCTTGGAAACACAGTGATACTTTAGTGTGGTGGGATAGAACACACTTTATCAAATTATATACCAAGAACCCCTTTTTTCTACAGCAGTTTTGCATTTCTAAATGTCTATATTAACCACAACTTAGCATTTGAAGCATGCTGTTGCATCGAACAAGTATAATACAGAGATTCCGCTCTTTGTCAGCATAAATGCTACAATTACAATTAACGTCGGCATCTAGTGGATTAAACTGCTGGGATTAGAGGTTTCTCTGATCTCGGTAAGATCACATGGGCACAGCCTCTCACCCCATGCAATCATTGTGACCCACATGTGCATCAAGGTGCAGGAAGAGTATAAGCCAGGGTTGTTAGGATCCATTATACAGAAGTGAGCAGGAGCCCTTAGATGGTGTGGTGCAGGTTAGATACTCACTGACAAAGTTGGAGGTGATAGGGGAAAACTTCTCTTTAGCCAGAATATCAGTGATCGTCTTTTGTTTCAGACCACGCTTTATGTGGGGGTTTGTGATGATGGTGGATAACTTAGGATCCTTAATAAGAACCTGAAAGACAGAAGATAAGGATTGTATAGAAAAATAAAAATACAGATCTACAAACCCATACAGTATAGGATAAGGGTCAGGTAGCTGTGCACTGTGGGATAATCCCTGCGTAGGGTCGGTAAAGCAGCCTCTATGCACTTCCAAATTGTATTCTGTATCCCACCCCCATCTAGACAGATCATCGAAAAACTACACGTGTTTCACACTTTATAGAATAAACATCTGTGCTTTACATTAAAAAGCCCCATTATTCCCAGGATCCATGAGGCCCCAGAGGTTACCACTGATCATAAAGTGATGTCATAACCTAGTAATTCACCATCACAATACAAGATAGGAACAATCTTTTGAGAAAAAAAAGTGGTCACTTAAAGGGGTTGTCCAGCAAAAATCTTTTTCTTTCAAATCAACTGGTGCCAGAAAGTTATATAAATTTGTAATTTACTTTTATTAAAAAATCTCAAGTCTTCCCATACTTATCAGCTGCTGTATGTCCTTCAGGAAATGTTTTATTTTCAGTCTGACACAGTGCTCTCTGCTGACATCTCTGGCCGAGACAGGAACTGTCCAGAGCAGGAGAGGTTTTCTATGGGGATTCATAGAAAACCGGAGACAAGAGTTCCTGACTCTGCCACAGATGTCAGCAGAGAGCACTGTTTCAGACAGAAAATAAAACAATTCCTACATGACATACAGCAGCTGATAAGTATAGGATGACTGGAGATTTTTTAATAGAAGTATATTACAAATCTATATAACTTTTTGATATCAGTTGATTTGAAAGAAAAAGTTTTTCGCTGGATAAACCCTTTAGGAGCTCAACCCAATTGACTTAATCTCGAGTGAAACATTGAGAATACATAAAAAATACTTACAGAGACTCTGTTCATCTCCTTCTCTACCTGATCCAGCTTCTTCTCCTTGGAAGCGGCAGAGTATAGTGCTGTGGCATAGCGACCTTCCAGACCATACACCTGGATAGGTGGCTAAAGGGGGAAAAAATAAAATTGTAAAATAATTTTGATTTTGCCTCTCCCTTACCAATGATATCCATCTACATGCAACAAGATGGTGAGACACTCTGTACAGGAAAAAGTAAGGATACCCAATGTAAAGGTTTCCCGTAATACAAACAGGGCCGCCATCACAGCAGTACAGCTGATAGGAGAGAATCAGCAGGGCCAGTCCTCCCAGCATTGAAGCTCCTGACAGCTGTAATGCACACACTGCACCTACCTGCCTGTCAGCCTGCGTTCCTGTGTATGGGCAGGACGAGTGGAGGGGGGGGGGTTATAAATAACTGACGGACGATCTTTTGGTCATAATGCCAGGAGTCCCTTCTCTGAATCAGGGCCGTGGCTAAACTTTTCACAATGCTTAAAGGGTAGCTGTCACAAAGTTGAGTGGCTGCTGCTGGGTTACTATGTCTTATTTTAAATAGGGCTTGTATACGGAATTAAGCTAGCATGGGATGTATCCAAAGCAACCCAATCGTCCAGTAACATCTGCCTCTGCACACTGCTCCAGAGATATTAGTCAAACATATGTCCCACACTTGTGGGAATATAGCCGTTAAGGTGGGCCCAGACACTTTGGTTGTTCCTGGTGGCTGCCCTGAATACAAATAGATTTGTGTGTGTAGCATTAATACCACAGCAGTGGCACTACATCACATTATCCTAGTGGGTCTCAATGAGACATGAGTCAGCGTTACACATCACTGAGGGTGGCAGCTGCTGCATCTCTACTTCCACATCCCCACAATGTTCTGCTTATAAGTAGTAACAGGGCATTTATTAAACTGTAAAAACAAAAACCAGGGCTGTGGAGTCGGAGCTAGCTTTGGCTAGAGTCGGAAAAAAATGTACTGACTCAGACTGCAGCTTTATAAAAAATCCTAGGACACTGGCCATTAGATAAGGGTGGTCGAGGAAAAGTTGTCGGTCACTATTTGGCAGTTTGTTTCTGAGTTGGAAGAGTCCATTGTGTGTGGGGAGATCTGTGCTGTTCTCTTCCTGGATTCCTGTATATGAGCAGCAGTGTAATATGAAGATATCCTGTGTAATATAGAGGAGGAGGAGAAGACATAAGTAGTGTAGCAGTAACCTCTGTCCTCAATGTGGTGTTTTTCTTCAGTGTTCTATGGCTGCAGCTTTGTGTGTGCTATGGCTGCAGCAGGCTGTGTGTGTATGCTATGGCTGCAACTGTGTGTGTGCGCTATGGCTGCAGCAGGCGCTGTGTGTGTGTGTGTGTGTGTGTGTGTGTGCGCGCTATGGCGTGCCCCCACCACCCACAGTGACCCCTCTATATCACTGTGTGTGACCCCCTCTATTACAGGTATCTGGCATTGTTAGCAGTGTTTCTGTGTGCATGGCAAATGTTTAGTTAGAAAGATAGAAAATTGTCAGCAGGAAAAGACCACCTGCTCCATCTAGTCTAGTTGTGAGTAGTTCAGGACATGGAGGCTGGAGACTGGCTGCATCCACTGCACACACAGGAGAAGCTGCTTTATATCTTTCCTCATTCCCTCAGAAGTCGCCCCAGGATCATGTAGAACATTAGGAAGAAGCTGCTGAGCCAGTGTGATAAATAACTCCCCTGGTATATGACCGTCCATTTATGAAGGAGCAGGAGTCTGTCCTGATAAAAGTCAGAGCTGCAGCTTACCGACTCCACAGCCCTTAAAAAACACACACACTAAAACCTGTCCAATCACAGCACAGCTTTTACTTTGAGATGTAATTGGTTGGTTTGGGCAGTTTGATAAATCTGGGCCAAGGTCTTTAGTGAGGTCATTGGGCTGTGGCATGTTTGTGGATAAAAAGTCACTTAATGGGCAGAAAACGTCCATGAAGGTCACACAGTGTCCCTTATCTACCTGTAAACAGAGAGGAGCGGACTGGTACATTACATTAAATAAGCCATACGTACCTACCCCTGTCCAACCAGCAGCTCATATTCTGCTCATTCCAGGCTCCTATCTTCCTCCAAGATTAGTGCTCAGTACAGCATCTGCCCAGTCGCTGTCAATGATCAGAAGAGGCAGCTGATCCTGCACAGAGCACTTGTCTCAAGTGCAAGAAGAGAGATTATTGGGTGAGTGATAGAAGACAAATTGGAGCTGCAGGGGACTTAAGGTAGGTAAGTATGGCTCATTTTTTACTAAACCCTTTAAAACCCACATAAAGTCATTCATGTAAACTAGAAACCACTTTCAGCAAAACGGTGGACTCCAAGTTCATACACTGCAGAATAACAGCTTCACCGCAGACTCACCCTCACTAGCTTGGCCACAGGTCTGGAGACACTTGTGCTGAAGGAACGCACCTGGAATACACAATATAAGAAGGTCAGATCATCGATTTCTGAAGGTTATCAGCTTTACCTACTATAGCTACAAAGCACATATAGCATCCTACCCACTGGGATACATATATCTGTATATGTACACTGACCCTAGATTGTTTACCTCTCGCAGGTCAAGGTGAATTGTGGAAAATGGTGCCACACTAGGGTCTACAGGAACTTTGTGCTACAGTCAGACACAAGTGAAAGGTTTTAATCAGTCAAGGTCTGAGTGTTCAGATCCCACCGATCAGCTCCTCTACCAGACTCGCTGCTTACCAGTACATGATCAGTCTTCCCATGGGTACAGCATAAGGAGCAACCCAAGCTCTAAAGCTGAAGACACCATGCAGACTACATACAAGCAAACGTATCCCAATCTTGATGTAATTTCCTTGTGCGATCTTTAAAGCAGTTGTGACGTGTCACAAGGAAAGTGTTGTGTCTCCTGACTACATCTTCAAGGTGAGTGAGTGACCCCAGTGCATGTCTGCATCAATGCAATGTACTAGGGACAGGACTGCAGCCAAGAGGCCTTAAAGGGGTTATCTGACCAGTAACACCTGTCTCCTATACATAGAAGCCCAGAGTTATCAATCTGTGACAAAAACTGGACCCTGTGTATGATCCAGAAGGGTCTGACTGCTGGGACCCCTGTGGTCTGAGGAATAGGGTCACTGCATGATACTGGACCACCCCTTTAAGAATTAAAGGGGGTGACCCATCTATAGTGAGTCCTGTTCACACTGCATACAGACTCATTTGCACACACCACTGTTCTCCAACTTATGGCTTTCAAGCAGTTGTTAAACTACAACCCCCAGCATGCCCTGACAGCCTTTGGCATGCTGGGAGTTGTAGTTTTGCTACAGCTGGGGAGCCGCAGAATGACTGCACTATGTACAAATTATATCCTGCAGGACACACCATGCCCAGCCTCTGGGGGGCGCTAACTGCATGGTGACTGTTACTACAGCATAGGGCTCCTTGAAGGTTACCCTGACTCATACAAACAGCAGCCATGTTCCCTCCTCCTCAGCCCTCCGCCCGTCATACCTTCACGGAGATCCTGCCCGCCGCTGCCATCTTCTCCTCCGGCCGCTGTCTAGGTCAAACCGGTGCCTCCCACGAGTCAGACAACGTCACACGTCACTACGTACAACACGCAATTGAGACAGGCGCGCTCCGCTCTCGCGTTGACTTCCGGGTAATGTAGTGCGGCAGGAAAGTGTCAGGGAACTTCACACGCATGCGCAGTATTGCAAAACTGGCAGTGTGCTGCTACGCGCATGCGTAATGGAAACAATTTCTAAACCATTGTATTATAGATGCCCTATTGATATGTACTGTATAAGAATGTGGGTGTAGTTTAAGGGAGGATGAAAAGAGTGATGTGACAGTAAAATAAAGAAGTGAATGGGAAATGTAGGTCAGGCCGCTGCAGGTGTACAGCAGTGCTACAACTCCCAATATCCCATGCACGATGGGACATACAGTTTTACTCCAGTTGTTGCAGAACTACAGACTTCGTCATGCCCTGACAGCCTTTGGTTGCTGTAGCATGATGGGAGTTGCAGTTTTTCTGTCTAGCTATTGCTAGACTACAACTCTCATCATGCGTTGACTGCCTTTTGTTGCTATGGCAGATGGAAGTTGTAGCTTTACAACCTGTGGCTATCCAGCTGTTAAAAAACTAGGCCAGGGCATGATTTGATTGGAGAGCTGGAGAGCCAGGGTTTAGTAAGCACTAAGGCATCATTCAGACACTAGAATGCAGCCCCATGTTAGCTTCTGCATCATGAAGGCAAGATCTGGAGCTTCCCTGATGCCAGCAAACTATATACTTAGAAAACTATACAACAAAGGCATACCTCCCAAGTGTCCTGTACCTGTAGTGTATAGTTTTGGGGTCCAGTATACCTGTAGTATATAGTTGGTGGAGGTGCTATGTACCTGTAGTGTATAGTTTTGGGGTCCTGTATACCCAGGGCCGCCGATAGGGCAGTACAAGTGGTACTGCCGTATGGGGCCCGGACCCTAAGAGACACGGGGGGGGGGCCCGGCGGGCCCGCCGGCCGCCGCCCCCCACCGCTACGCTAGGGGGGCCCGCACGGCCCCCCTTGCCACCTGTTTCTGAGTATCCTGAGAAGCTGCGGCCGCGCAGCTTCTCCGGATGCATTGATCGCTTTGATGTTCCGCCCGCACATTGAGCGGGCGGAACATTGAAGCGATCAGAATACAGGAGAAGGACCTGTCAGCGTCCTCCTCCTGTATTCTCTCCCATAGGCTGCCGGCACTTCATACCAGCAGCCTATGGGAGGCCGGGACGTGACCTCTCCGGCAGGCGTGATCATGTGACGTCATCACGCCTGCCGGAAGTCCCGTCTCCGCGGCTCGCAAGATGGAGCCAGAAGAGGAGAAGGAGAGCTGCTGCCTGCAGCCACACAGCGCGGATTAGGTGAGTAGGATGTTTGTTTTTTTAGGGGCACCTCTGGGGGCATTATTAGTGTATGGGGGGCACCTCGGGGGGCATTATTAGTGTATGGGGGCACCTCTGGGGGCAGTATTAGTATATGGGGGCACCTCTGGGGGCATTATTAGTGTATGGGGCACCTCTGGGGGCAGTATTAGTATATGGGGGCACCTCTGGGGGCAGTATTAGTATATGGGGGCACCTCTGGGGGCATTATTAGTATATGGGGGCACCTCTGGGGGCAGTATTAGTATATGGGGGCACCTCGGGGGGCATTATTAGTGTATGGGGGCACCTCTGGGGGCATTATTAGTATATGGGGGCACCTCTGGGGGCATTATTAGTGTATGGGGGCACCTCTGGGGGCATTATTAGTATATGGGGGCACCTCTGGGGGCAGTATTAGTATATGGGGGCACCTCTGGGGGCATTATTAGTATATGGGGGCACCTCTGGGGGCAGTATTAGGATATGGGGGCACCTCGGGGGGCATTATTAGTGTATGGGGGCACCTCTGGGGGCATTATTAGTATATGGGGGCACCTCTGGGGGCATTATTAGTATATGGGGGCACCTCTGGGGGCATTATTAGTGTATGGGGGCACCTCTGGGGGCATTATTAGTGTATGGGGGCACCTCTGGGGGCAGTATTAGTATATGGGGGGCACCTCTGGGGGCATTATTAGTATATGGGGGGCACCTCTGGGGGCATTATTAGTATATGGGGGCACCTCTGGGGGCATTATTTGTATATGGGGGGCACCTCTGGGGGCATTATTAGTGTATGGGGGGCACCTCTGGGGGCATTATTAGTGTATGGGGGCACCTCTGGGGGCATTATTAGTATATGGGGGCACCTCTGGGGGCAGTATTAGTATATGGGGGCACCTCTGGGGACATTATTAGTATATGGGGGCACCTCTGGGGGCATTATTAGTGTATGGGGGCACCTCTGGGGGCATTGGTATATGGGGGCACCTCTGGGGGCATTATTAGTATATGGGGGCACCTCTGGGGGCATTATTAGTATATGGGGGCACCTCTGGGGGCATTATTAGTATATGGGGACACCTCTGGGGGCATTATTAGTATATGGGGGCACCTCTGGGGGCATTATTAGTATATGGGGACACCTCTGGGGGCATTATTAGTATATGGGGGCACCTCTGGGGGCATTATTAGTTCATGGGGGCATCTCTGGGGGCATTATTAGTGCATGGGGGTACCTCTGGGGGCATTATTAGTTCATGGGGGCCACCTCTAGGGGCATTATTAGCTCATGGGGGCACCTCTAGGGGCATTATTAGCTCATGGGGGCACCTCTGGGGGCATTATTAGCTCATGGGGGCACAGCAGGGAATCCTACATACAGGGGGCATCCCACACAGCGCAGTTACTATGGGAGCCTACAGGGGGGAGAAAGGAAAGGAAGTTGCTAGAAATGTGCGGAGCCTAAATTGTTTGTCTCGCAGGTTCTAAGGGGATGAAACGTATCTGGAAGGACTCATCATGGAGGTCTGGGCCGGATGGAGAGGAAAAGGGAAAGTGACGCCTCAGATCAAAGAAGACGTCACCTGTGAGTCCCTGTATGACACTTTTCTTATTTTGTAGAACATCATTTAGTAGGGGCGCCCCGAGGTGACAGCTACTACATTATCTGTACTCAGAGATATCACTGTGTTATCTGTTGTGTTACATAGGACTGCAGGTGACTACTACATTATCTGTACTCAGAGATATCGCTGTGTTATCTGTGGTGTTACATAGGACTGCAGGTGACAGCTACTACATTATCTGTACTCAGAGATATCACTGTGTTATCTGTGGTGTTACATAGGACTGCAGGTGACATCTACATTATCTGTACTCAGAGGGATATCACTGTGTTATCTGTGCTGTTACATAGGACTGCAGGTGACATCTACTACATGATCTATACTCTGAGATATCACTGTGTTATCTGTGCTGTTACATAGGACTGCAGGTGAAATCTACTACATTATCTGTACTCAGAGATACCACTGTGTTATGTGGTGTTACATAGGACTGCAGGTGATATCAGGTGATTTCTCCAGGTTGCAGAAGTTCAAACTTCATCGTGCCCTGGTGTGCTGGTGTCTGTATGTCTGTATACATGTGTGCTGGTGTCTGTATACATGTGTGCTGGTGTCTGTGTGTGAGATCAATTCTAGAGAACTGGCTCATATACCCCATTTTCCCCAGTGGCTTAAAATGTAACCTCTGTTATACAGTTATAAAATTGTAGAACCTAAAGGTGAACAAGGTGCAATTCAAATAGACACTTACTTGTATAGCTGTCTCTTGTGCTCTGTATGCAGTGCATTATATTCACCCTTGCAACGTACCATTTATAGCGTGTCTACAAGCCCAGCGGGGCTCATTATGATGGAGACTAAAACTTATACAAGAGTGGGGTAGGGGTTCCCCTGTATTCAGAATGCTGTTGAGTGCTAGGCAATGCCCCGTCTGGGATTATTGAATTTCGAGGGTCTATGCAGAGCAGGATAAAGACACCTCTGCTGCACAAACAGGATCTCCTAGAAAGCGTTCTCACCGCCATGTATTCGCTATCACTGGCTTGGGTGAGCTAAACTAGTCTGCCTGGGGGGGGGGGGGGGTGATTTGTATATGCTCACTAACATGGAACAGCCTCATTATATTAGCCTTATCAACATATTCTATGTTAGTGAGCATACCGGGGGGGATATTGGTGAACATATACAAATCAAACAGCCCCCCAGACCCTCGAAATTCAATAACCCCAAACGGGGCATTGCCTAGTACTCCTAGCCTAGTAATATCCCCCCCGGTATGCTCACTAACATAGAATATGTTGATAAGGCTAATATAATGAGGCTGTTCCATGTTAGTGAGCATATACAAATCACCCCCCCCCCCCCCCCAGGCAGACTAGTTTAGCTCACCCAAGCCAGTGATAGCGAATACATGGCAGTGAGAACGCTTTCTAGGAGATCCTGTTTGTGCAGCAGAGGTGTCTTTATCCTGCTCTGCATAGACCCTCGAAATTCAATAATCCCAGACGGGGCATTGCCTAGCACTCAACAGCATTCTGAATACAGGGGAACCCCTACCCCACTCTTGTATAAGTTTTAGTCTCCATCATAATGAGCCCCGCTGGGCTTGTAGACACGCTATAAATGGTACGTTGCAAGGGTGAATATAATGCACTGCATACAGAGCACAAGAGACGGCTATACAAGTAAGTGTCTATTTGAATTGCACCTTGTTCACATTTAATTTCTACAATTTTATAACTGTATAACAGAGGTTACATTTTAAGCCACTGGGGAAAATGGGGTATATGAGCCAGTTCTCTAGAATTGATCTGAACCAAATTATACCTCCCAGCAAGGCGTGGGTCGAACACACAATTTTTTTTTTTTTATTAATGTGGGGGGCCCAGACACTTTGGTTGTATGGGGCCCCGAAATTCCTGATGGCGGCCCTGTGTATACCTGTAATGTTCTGTATACCCATACCTCCCAAGTGTCCCTCTTTTGGAGGAACGGTCTCTACTTTTGACCCATGTCCCTCTGTCCCTCTTTGCCACTTACATGTCCCTCTTTTTGACCTAGAAATTAGACTGACATTAATAAACTTTCTATGTTCCTCTAGAAAGTGTCTATTTTCTTACTGTATAATAGACCCAAACTTGCTTATTATTCCCTTATGCGGTGCAAGTTGAATCCCAAAAATTTTTAATCATGTGACATTATGGTCCCTTTCACACATCATATCACACATGCAGATCATATGGCCCCATACACACAGCTGTAGGTGATACGGATCCGTTTTGGGGACATGATCTGTGCCATAAAACAATGATGTGATTAAAGGGGTTATTCAGCGCTACAAAAACATGGCCACTTTTTCCCCTCTCTTGTCTCTAGATTGGGTGGGTTTTAGAACTCAGTTCCATTGAAGTAAATGGAGCTTAATTGCAAATGACACCTGAACTGGAGACAAGAGAGGGAAAAAGTGGCCATGTTTTTGTAGCGCTGGATAACCCCTTTAAGCCATTGTGCGTCCGTATCACGTAACGGACAGTGGGTCCTTGCAGTGCGGACAGTTACTGAAATACATTTGTAATCCTGTCCACAGTTGCCAGTCCCCAATCACAGACACGGTTACTGATGGATGCAGTCACACATACAGGATCATCTGCAGATTTGCACATATCAATGTAACTAAATGCATCAATCTGCAGCAGATCCTGTATGTGTGGATGCACCGATGAATTAAAGGGAACCAATCAGCCCAATTGGGTTGATATGGTTCCCTGGAGCAATGTATAAAACTCCTACAGCAGCCGTAGCACATACCGGCCGCGGCTGCAGCAGGAGTTTTATACCGGGGAAAAATTACTTTTATTCCCCGCGGCTTGTGACAGAAAGGGGTGAGGAAGTAGTCATCTGGGCGGCTCCCCGTCCGTGTCTAGTCACAGTGCTCTGCCTGTCAGCGTGCTCCACAGGAATGATTGACAGGCAGAGAGGTCCGTACTGGCCTCTCTGCCTGTCAATCATCCCGCCGAGGCAGAGCGCTGTGAGTAGACATGGGCTGGGAGCCACCCAGATGACTACTTCCCCACCCCTTTCTGTCACAAGCCGCGGGGAATAAAAGTCATTTTTCCCCCGGTATAAAGCTTTATACATTGCTCCAGGAGCAATACATACAGGAGCTTTATACATTGCTCCAGGGAACCATATCAGCCCAATTGGGCTGATTGGTTCCCTTTAAAAAGTATAGAAATGTCTGTAAGATTTTCTTAGAGTGAAACACAAGTGTGCCTCTTTGGCTGTCCAAACAGTTGTGAGGTATGAAATGGTGTCAGACTCCCAGCCCTCCAGCTGTTGCAAAATAACTATTACCTTAGCTCTGGCTGTCAAGGCATGATGGGAATTGTAGTTTTGAAACAGCAGGAGGGCTGCGAGTTTACCACCTGTGCTATACAACCATATAGTGCAACAATTCTGCTTGGAATACAGATCTTGTTGTCATAAGGAAACATTATCTGAATAAGGCCCTAAACCAGGGATGGGGAACCTTAAGTCCTCCAGCTGTTACAAAACTACACTTCCCATCATACCTGGACAGCGAAAGCTTTAGTTGTCCGGACATGATGGGAATTGTAGTTTTGCAGCAGCTGGAGGGCCGCGACTATGACACCTGTGCCTTACACAAAATTGCACATATTGTACAACCCAGTGCAACTTGTTATACAAACAATTTGCTAAGTAAGGACTCACCAGCGGCAAGCTTTGCAATTCTTCAGCTGAAACCTCTTATGACCGTCTGTTGTCATTGGTGGAAGATGTAGGCAGCCATACCTAGATGTGCAAGGATGTCAAGTGACTGACCAGTTTTGATTTGGAAGGAGGAGTAGATAGGACCTGAAGGCAACCCCCATCCATTGGATGTAATACTGGTATTTTATATGTGTTTTATGGCATGTATTTAGTATATACAAAGTGAAAATACTTGCAAAGTAATACTTGCAAATGCAAATACTTGAAAAGAATTGCAAACAAAAAACCTCAGTGAGGATATACAGAGGCTGTGCTACATGTGGTGGCCTTGGTGGTGATGTTCATCTCAGCTCATGTTGTGGCGATCCACACCTATCTCTAGAATCAGCCCCCCCCCCATCTCATCTGGCCCGGTTGTAGAGGCTGGAGGTGGATGGGAAACCAAAACTATCCAACAATAATGGTAGTTATGTAAACTGCATAGCTGTACCACATAGGAGATAATCACAGGCTTCATGACAATCACATCAGACAAATTGTTTAAAAAAAAGCTTTATAAACATTTATTATTACTAAGTACAAAATAGTATTGAAAATAGGACATTTAAAGTAATAATTTAGGATTCCATAAATTCTTTATTAGCGCCATCTTCCATCCCAGGCCAAAAACGTAAAACTTGCTTCATTCTTCATGGACAACGTAAGCTGTAAATAAAAGAAATAATTTATTACCCCACAGTACATTACACAGCAAGACCATTGTCAGACGATAAACCAGTCTTCCCTAACATGTGGCTCTCCTGATGTTGTAAATCTACAACTCCCATCATGCCACCACGATGATAGGAGTTGTAGTTTTGCAACACCGCTATAGCTTAGAGCAGTAACTCTTAAAAACACTTGCCCTAAAATATCAATAGCAGTCCTTTACTATAATTTTATTGCAATCACTCCCATCGGTAAACGCAACACTTCATTGCATGTAGTCGGTCTGCCCATCATAAACCCATCACATAGCAGAGGTTTCCTGTATTCCTAGCCCCCCAAAAAAATATAGACTAAATATATATATTTTTTTCTTAAAGGGGTATTCCAATTGGATTTCTAACGTTTCTTTTAAAAAAGTTATTTAACTCTACTCTTCAAAAATATTTTTATATTGAGCTGCAGCAGTAAGGGAGGACAAGGCCTCTCTGCTGTCACCAATGGCTGTGTCAAGAACTGCAGGGCTGCACAAGCTCTGGGCCCAGCAAAGTTACAGTACATATTACTAGAGCTGCTGCATGCAGGGAAATTTTCAGTAGGTTAAAAGAATCCAACCTGCTGACAGCTTCCTATTGCGCACGGGGCAGTGAGGATGAAGGTGTGTGTCTTGCCTTCACCCTCAGCGCCGTTCCCGTGCAGTTGGTAGTGTAATCCTGCATCCAGTATGATTGTTTGGAGCACTGGGGGCAGGGCCCTTCCCAGGCCTTATGGAATGCAGGATTACACTACAAAGTGCATGGGAATGGTGCTAAGGAAGGTGGTGAGAGACATACCTTCATCCTTAGCGCCCTGTACACAATAAGAAGGTATCAGCAGGTTAGACAAATCTAAAGTTCACCCTTATGTGTACATGTGAGAAAGTTTTCCAGCAGCCTCCCTACTTCTGGGTCTTTGACAGCCCTGTAAAAGAGTTCCCTTCAGTCCTATCAGGTGCCAATGTACCTCAAAATCTTCTCCACCAATAGGAAAGAAGTCCCGGCCTTAGTTTATAAGTCTGGTGAATGGGGCCATGACGGTCAGTTCCAGATTAGTTTGGTTCCAGAGTAGACCAGCTCAGAGTGGAAGATCCTGAGGGTGCTCTTTTAAGGACCTTGCCAGTACCTGAAGTAATTAGCCTTATTTTTACAAGTTCCTGAAAGCCAGGCTTTGGCCCGCAAAAGCCAAAAGGGGTTAACTCCCATAGGCAAGGGGCTTACACCTGTCTATGTTGCGGGCGATTATTGCACTCAAGTTTTGTCAGGTGCTACCATTCTGAACAAGGATTCATCTGAAAGTGGCTGGAGAGATCGCTGTTCGCCAATGTTCCCCGCTCAGCTTCCTAGGCTAATGTTGAGGGGCTAGCTCTGCCCAGACGGTCACTCCTGGGATCCATGCTATTGGACTCTTAACAAACTGTTAAAGGGAACTCTCTGGCAAATCTAACTCTCAAGCACAAACTGGAAAACATTGTACTGTATCTTTAAGAGACTGCCAAATAAATGCTACCACTGTTCAAGTTATTATGGAGTCTGTGTGTTCCTATATTGCACCGCCATATTATGGAGGGGTGGCTCTGCTGCAAAAATCTGAGAGAAGATCCATCATGTAAACATGCCGTAGATGTGACAGAGTAGTAATCCTTCATACCCATCAGTTACCTCATTCATCTTCAATCATCTTTCTTCTCGGCCTCCTCTTTCTCAGCTTCCTTCCTCAGTCTCTCTTCTCGCTCTTGCTTTATCTTGGCTTCAACTTTTTTACTTTGGTAAATCTTAACACCCGCAAAGGCCAGACACAACAACACAGTCTTTGCTGCTAAGATGTACATCAGCAGCGGGAAATTCTCCAAAACCTGAAACCAGAAAATGATAAAGGTACAGAGGACTGGTGACAAAGACCTTGTCAGCCAACAGGGGGCGCCACTGATCCCAGCGGAGATATTAGATGTAATGGCGCCAACGACCCGTGTATCAATAAGGCTAAATAAGGCAAATAATAAATAGGAATAGTTGAACTTACTCTGTGGGGAGCATATGGAGGGTAATTACATGGTGGGTGTAGAGGGAGATTAAAACTTTTAGGGGTATGGGAGACATACATGTTGCTGTGGGGATGAAGAGGGAATTATAATTGGGGGTAACTATTACTCTATTACACACAGTGGAAGTTATTACTGAAAGGGGCACTGAGACGGACATTGAGGGACAGCAAAGCGAAAACATATGTTTGCTATAACATTAAATTTTTATGCATATATCTCAAAAACAAACAAAAAAAACTTCTCTCTCTGCATAGCATGGCTCTAAACACTAGAGGTCGCCCTTCACTTTGACTTCACAAAAATGGCCGACACACCACCACTTGGTGCTGACATTCTTTCATTCCTTCTCATGTCTAGCTTTACATTGTGTCCCTGGCCTGAGGTTGCAGTAGAGTCACAGAGAGCACACCATGTAGCAGAAAATACTACGGCTGGATTGTATACTGCAAACTCTTCATTTGCATTGCTTTCTGCAGGTCTGAAAAAGATCCAGGAGACTCCCAGGGGTCTTCCATGCTGGTAAGAAGCTGCTTTGCATGCTCAAAATGGATCCTAGCTTTATCTGCAGGGTCACATAATGCATATCTTGCTAGAAAACCCCAAGACTGCACAAATGTAGCAGAGCTGAGTTTGTCTTTTAACTCTGTAAGGATGCTTTGCATATTGTGGTTTGTCAGCAGTCCTATGTAAGAGCACAGATTACACACATGTGCCATAGGCATGCATTCTAAAGGAACATTGTCACTACACTATGCTCAGCTCTGCTATGTTATAGCAGATCAATGTTGTGGCTAGCCTGTGCGTTCCTTCCTTTCATACAGGATTATGTACGTATTCACACAGAACTTACCTTCCAATTGAATTCAGGCATCTTGCTACGTCAGTGTGGCTATAGCAGAGCTGAGGCTGTAGTGGTGTCACTGCTGGCAGGGGGCTGGCTATCTACTGGGACTGGAGTCACCGCTGGGAGGAGCTCGTCTCTTTCTGGAAGTTTCAGGTCATGTCAAGGATTGACAGGCACAGCAGATGTGGTCGCTCAATAGGAGGCCACTATATGGTGATTGAGGCGTCATGTAGGCAGACAGCTGGAACAACGGATAAAAATAAGGAGACGGAAATATCTGAATAATCACAACACTCTGGGGGGAAAAGTTTTAGTCTCCGCCATGTGCTTGGTACATGTATGGGGGCACCAGGGTCACTGCGGCCGTAGGCTGTATTATCCCAGAGAATCTCTACGATAACTGCTTAGGAATATAGCTTTATTTTATAGTTAATTTTTCTAACTTTTATTTATTATTTCCCCCCCCATTAATTTAGGGTTTATATTGCTGATAAAATAGTATTTTATTGTGGCACTGTTTTAACTTTTTGAGAGTGGCTGACATAAAGAGTGATTAGAATATAAGCAGGTCAGACGAATCTAAAACTGAATTGGAACATCGACGAGGATGAAGGTAAGAGACGTCTTCCTCAGTGTCCTGTGTGCAATAGTTAGCTCTCAGCAGGTTTGATTCATCTAACCTGCTCATAGTTCCTCTTTAAGTTATTTAATTTATTGCTTAAAGGGGTTATCCAGGATTAGAAAAACACTGCTGCTTTTTTTACCTAAACAACACCACCCCTGTCCTCAGGTTGTGTGTAGTATTGCAGCTCAGGTCTTTTGAAGTGAATAGAGCGGAGATGTAATACCACACACAACCTGAGGACAAAGGTGCCACTGTTTTGGCAAGAAAGCAGCTCTGTTTTTCTAATCCTGGATAACCCCTTTAAGGGTGCCTTCACACGTACTGGATCCACAGCGAACTTCACACTGCGGGTTTGCAGTGAAATCTGCTGCGGACTCATGTAGTGTCAAGGTCTATGGGTTACATATCCACAGCGGAATTTTCATTTCACTGCAGTTATGTAACCCGGCACCCTTTAACCTCCGCCGCCCCCGGCCCGGAGCATACATCACCTGCTCCAGGCTCCTGCTTGCTTAAGGGCCTCCCAGCATTTCCCAGTGGTCAGCCAATCAGTGCGCTGCCCCACCGCAGCGCACTGATTGGCTGACCGCCAGGAGATGCCTCGAGGCTCCGAAGTAAGCAGGAGCCTGGAGCAGGTGATGTACGCTCTGGCTGGGGGCAGCCCTGGAGCATACATTACCTGCTAAGCGCCACGGCTGTGTGAAGCTCCCGTCTCCCCTGGCCAATCAGCGCTGCCATGCAGTACTGAATATGAATTTTTCCTGTTTTACTACTTTTGCACAATAAGCATATATCGGAAAATAATACCCCTAAAGGGGTTATCCAGTGTTGGTTAAAAGCTCAGCTGTTTACTTGCAAAAACAGCACCACTCTATTCACTTCAATGAAACTGAGCTGCAATACCAAACCCAAACTGAGGACAGGAGAGGCGCTGACTGTAGAAGAAAGTAGTTGTATTTTTGTAATTCTAAATAACCCCTGTCTGTGATTGTTGGCTGTCTCATCCGCAGGACGATAATTACTCAGCAGTATGAAGGGGAAAAGGAGCTTGTAGCAGAATCTGACTTAATTTACCTTGTGCACATTTTCAGTTTATTTTGTCTCACTTTTTTTTTAAGATGTCTGCCTGTTGTCATTAAATGGTTCCTTTTTATCTTTTGCCCCTGCTCCACATGCAGCCATGACCACTGAGCATGAGATCCAGTTTTGGTTGCTGTTACTCGGTTATGTCGTTTCCAGACGGAAGAAGCGGAAAAGAGAGACGGTCCGGAATTATTGGGTGCATCCCCTGACCAGCCAGCGCTTTTCCAAGGGACAGTTCCACCTCCGTTATGGAGGCCTGCGGAAATGCCCCAAAAAGTTTTTCGATTACTTTAAAATGTCCATAGGAACATTTGATGAACTGCTGGAGAAACTGAAACCTGCCCTGATCAGGAGCGACACTAAGATGCGGCTGGCAATATCTCCAGAGGAGCGGCTTTGTGTTACTATTAAGTATGTCATATATCTCTTAAAGGGGCTTATACCAAGGACCAGATTAATAGGTCTTCCAGAAAAGTCCATAAACGTAGAACATCTTACAGTGTCTAGCTCTACCATCTATTTTCTGTTTTTAAAAAAGATTAGTATATATTTAGAGGGGTAATAAAAAGCATACTCACCTTTCCTGATCCCTTGCCACCTGTGTTCTTCACTTCTTCCTGCTTCCAGTCCTGCAGGAAATGCCTGCTCAACTCGGGTCTCTGCGGTGGCCAGTGATTGGCTCAGCGGGCAGTGGTTGCAGGGTTGGCACATTATTGAAAACAGGAAGAAGTGGAGAGCAGTAGGGATCATTACAACAGCAGCAGTGGGGGATCAGGGCAAGTGAGTGTGCTTTCTTTTTTATTTTTGCATTGTTATCAGCATAGTTCTCCTACTTGGCTGCAGGGGTTACTACAATTGGGCATCTAGCAAATAAGGGATGGGGAACCTGTAGCCCTCCAACTGTTTGAAAAAACTACAATTACCATCATGCTTGGACAGCCAAAGCTTTTACTTGGAGGGCTGCAAGTTCCCTATCCCTGTTCTATATCACATAATTTATTTCATGTCTTACTTTACTGTTTTTCTTTTCTAAAACTTGTTTCTGAAATGCCAGTGTTGTAAGTAGAATTCATTGCAGACTTTGTGCTTGGGACTGGACCCTTGGCCCTGGTGGCACTCATTCTGTGTCACCAAGGTTTGGTGAGACCCAAAAAGGAAAGGTGAAAATCCCGGATTTTGGGTCCTATTAGACAAAGCAATTTTTTGCTTTCACCAATGAACGATAAATGATCGCAAACAGTTGTTTTTGGGAACAACCTGAAATCGACTACAATGATACACGGAACGATAGTCATTAGTTATGATCCTTACTCTGATTATTTATTCCCTCTGATCACAGCTTAAAGAGTCACTGTCGTATTTTTTTTTTTTGCAGAAATCAATAGTCCAGGCGATTTTAAGAAACTTTGTAATTGGGTTTATTAGCCAAATCTGCCATTATCTGCATGTAAAAAGCCTTTTCCCAGGTCCCCCCCTCCTTCCTCTTTTTCATCCACTCTGAAAAATCTGAAAATTGTGACTTGTTGCAGGAGACGTACCCAGTCTGCTCTAGGGAGAGGGGAGGGGGGAGGAGGAAGGAGGGAGTTAGCCGGCAGCAGAAAGCAGATAACAGAGGATTACAGGCACGGAGCTGGGTGACAGCTGTAATCTGAGCTCAGACAGGTCACTGGTGACTGTCACAGGAGATATCCCGTGAGGGATTTGTAGATTAACTCTTTGTTGTCCTGTTTTGGTCTTTTCTTTAGCTCTCTCCATAGGAGAACAATGAAGACAGGGGGGAGAGCTTCAAACTGCTTTTTCATGATAAAAATGCATTTTTCGGATAATAAACCCAATTACAAAGTTTCTTAAAATCGCCTGGACTATTGATTTCTGCAAAAAAAAAATTCACGACAGTGACACTTTAAGAACAAAAGATGTGTACATACACCGGACGATTAGCAGATAATTGACAAGGATTTTATGGTCAGGTTAAAAGATGTGATCAACGACACATAAACAATATTTCTGCCGTTGCCTGCATAAACACAGGAAGATTATCGTCTAAATTTTGGGGCACTTAAACAGACTTTGTCAGCAGTTTAGAAACCTCTTGATACCTTGAGTGTCATTCATGCAACCTGCATGACTGAGAAAAGTATTGTTTAATGGTCAATCTGCTGCAACAGTAGGTATCTAGGAGAAGGGCTCTTCTCCTTGGATGCCCAGAGCTGTGTTTTGAGGGCTGTCAATCAAAGCTTACAGGAAGGGCCAGAGAAGCTTTCCATGCAGAGACTTCTATACACCAACGGAGAAGTGCCCACTTCCTGGACACTTGCCGTGATTTGGTGACTTTGACATCACGCAATGTTTTTCTTGGTCATCAAGGTTGCATGACCAAAACACCATTATGCTCCTCACACTGACCTCTATAGGTCTCAATGATGCACCTTTTTAGGTTGGATTTCCCTTTTAAATGGTTGTTATCCAAACAGGAAAACAAAAGTTTCCTAAAATCTAAACCACTAAGATCGTATAAGAGCAATATGTTTAGACTCAGCAATGATATGTCCCCCCCCTATTATTCTTTATAACACCTAAGACCTTCTATACTGTGTATTTGGTTAAGTTGTCTTCTATACTTTGCAGGTACCTGGCTACAGGCCATAGTTTCACTTCTCTCCACTTTCGATTCCTCATCGGTAAAGCCACCATCAGGTTGATTGTTCGGGAGACATGCAGAGCCATCTGTGACACCCTACTTAATGTTCTCATGCCGGAACCGACCACTGAAACTTGGCACAAAATAGCTGATGAGTTTTACACCGCCACCAGCTTCCCAAATTGTGTCGGCGCTTTAGATGCAAAAGACATTCGCACAAAGATGCCGCCCAATAGTGGCGGCAAGCAGTGGGATGCCAGTAAACACTCCATTGTCCTGCTGGCCTTAGTGGACAGCAACTATAGGTTCATTGCCATAGATGTTGGTGCATATGGGACTACCGGGTCCTGTAGTATTTTTAAGAAGTCTCAACTGGGACGCAAGTTAAAAGAAGGCAGGTTCCATTTGCCAGAATATAAACCTTTGCCGGGTATAATTTGCCCTCCTATGCCGTATGTATTTGTAGCTGATGAAGGTTTTGGCCTCACTGAAAACATGTTGAGACCCTTCCCCAACAGGAACATAACTCCGATCCGGAAGGTGTTCAATTACAGGCTGATCCGGGCAAGGCGAGCAATAGACGGCGCTTTTGGCATACTGGCCAACAAGTGGAGAGTTTTCTATGCTCCTATTCAGTTGGAAACAAACTTTGTTCAAGACATTATCAAGGCCACCTGCGTTCTGCATAACCTGGTTCTTCTAAGGGACGGCTTTGTCTTTGAGGATATTCTTAGTAACCCGCTACATGATGTGGCATGGAGTACGGTCCGAGGGCCTGCGAGTGGCATGTTGGTCAGGAACTCTTTTGCCAATTACTTTGTGTCACCACAAGGAGAAATACCCTGGCAGAATGAGAAGATTTGATCCCAACAAAATCCCAAGTTATAAGATGACTTTTCTGGTTTCAGATTGGGTGCATTGCTTGGGCAGCTCAGTGGTCAGCACTATTTCCTTGCAGCGTATCCGACCGAATATGATGTCTTCATGCATTCTGTACGTTCTCCTTACGTTTGCATTGCTTTCCTCTTTGAGTTTTCTGGGTTCCTCTTCCAGTTAGTGTGGAAGTGTCTGACATCGGGAAAGTTGTAAGATTGTGATCCCTCTTGGACAAGGACTGATGTATATGATGACGACCTCTGTATATGGCTATAGAATATGTAGGCATTGTATGAGCAACATAATGCTAATATTCAGCAAGTCTAACGTGCTGTACCACATATGACCCCTAGGTGGGGCTGTATTACAATATATTGGGAAAACATAAAAGAAAAGTCTGGTAAATTCTACCTATTTCGTCTGTTCCCGGCAGCTTGATTCTTGGAAGTGGTGCATACTCATTTTTCACATTACAAATTTTTTTCTTGCCCCAAATTTCTTTCATGCTGTTTTAAGATAAGTAAGTTAGTGCCAAAAATGCACTAAAAAGTTGGGTTTCATGCTAGCCGTGTTGCTTATCAAACAGCTTAGTGTGGCTGACTGGTAGCTCTGACAAACTGAATGAGACTAGGGCTATGCTTGGAGGTTGTTGTTGGATATCATGACTATTACACCGATTAGGAGTGTGTGTGTGTACCAGAGAAATAAGAGATATTATACCCCTAATATGTTACCTTTACCCTTCCCTGTGTGTTAAACTTATATATCGCCTTTTTCTTAAATTTTTTATCTTTGCTTCTCCCTCTTCGCCTTTTTCTTATTTGGTTTTCAATTACTTGCTTTACCAGTAATTCTACATAGGACATTTGGTTGGGGGCCACTATACACTGAATGTTGCTTATCCTTAGTATAATGGTTGAGCTAATGTGCACTTATATGTTGTGATACTTTATCAATGCTAATGTTTATATAAACATCCTACATTCAGTTATTGTTCAAATATATATTTGTATCATTTGAATTTTTATATCCATATTGTTTGTAACTGTTGTTGGATTTCAATAAAAACAGGTTATATGTATAAAAAAAAGTTGGGCTTCATTAAAACCATTATAACCTTCAAGAAGCCGGGTATCTGGAATTCTCAAGGGAAATGTCATGTTTTGTTATTTGGCATGGGTGCACAGAAAAGTGCTGTATATAAAATAATAGTCCCAATACCCAACAAAAATACCCCTAAAAAGTTTATAATAATAATAATAATAATAATAATAATAATAATACAATAATAATAATAATATTAAGAAGAAGAATGTGACTAACCTAGAAGAGTTCTATTATTTTTCATATTATTACCTCTAGGGCCAGGTTAACACTTTGTTCCAGATATGTTACAGGCCAGTGACTGTATAAATCTGTATGCAGTGAGCTCCCCCTAGAGGCAGCTGCTGGTAAAGATAATTATTTCATGAAGGGAAGCAGCAGGAGATGTGCTGTCATGGTGCCCAACTTGCCATAGGTCTAACTGTTTAGTAGGTTTATCATAACTATTAAATTGTCCTTGTGTGAGAAGTGGCTACATTCTGGGTAGTGTGACAAAAAAAACATGGCAAAAGCTTTGATCTGCTGGGGTCTGGAGGCTGCTCTGCCTGTCTCACCATGAACTTACTGCAGGAGATAGGCTTCATAACCCTACACCCTCCTCTATACTGAGGAGTGGTAAGAACCCTGAAGCAGTCTACAGGTGGGGGACTTCCATTTGGAGAAGTGTTTTCAGCTTAAAACCTCTAGCAAATTTGTCTATTTTTGTTTAAAAGAAATTTATGACACCTGTCGCCTTTGTGAAACCAGTTAGATCTCATGCTACCTACTGTCAGCAGACCAAGATGTGACATATGCAGGTATTCAACACTAAGCTGAAGCAAAGGTTCAGGATTTATGTCTATACTACCTAATCACAAAAAATGCCAAACTACCACCAAAAACAATCAATAATCAATCTTTATTTCATATAAAAATTCACAAAAAGCAAAGAAATAAGCACCGATAAGTTGTGGTGTCAGGATATTACAATTGCACGCAGTCCATGAGTAAACAATGTATAAGTAAACAAGTCATAGTAATAAAAAACTGCTATAGTAAGGGGCAGCATAGCATCAGATGGACCAACTAAGCCTCACAACATAAAGTGCAAACAAATATCGTTTATAGGCTAGCAGATGGAACCTTTGAGAAAGGTTGACGCCGAAACGCGCGTCGGAGTACGTGGTATTCAGGATCCATTGCAGGTAATATACGTACGTTCATTTGGGTGTTAGCTATATGCATGCAGCACTTTGTTCCATCTGCTAGCCTATAAACTATATTTGTTTGCACTTAGCACTTTATGTTGTGAGACTTAGTTGTTCATTCTGATGCTATGCTTCTCCTTACTATAGCAGTTTGTTAATACTATTACTTGTTGTTTACTTATACATTGTTTACTTATGGACTGCGTGCAGTTGTAATATCCTAACACTTACTTTTATCGATGCTGACTTCTTCTTTGCTTTTTTTGTGAATTTTTATATGAAATACAGATTGATTATTAATTGTTTTTGGTGGTAGTTTGGCATTTTTTGTGATTAGGAAGCATATTTCATTGGCCAGTATCTACACAGGGATAGATAACGTATAGTCACCCAGCAGATATATTGATATATTTATATTTAGGTGGCTATGCGGACGTGCCCCTTCTGGTTATTATAGTTTTGTGCTGTTCAGGATTTATGTCTAAGACTAATGTCATACTATTACATCACCTGAGCTATAACATGAGCCACTGAGCTCACAGTTAACGCATCATACGCATATGTTGTGATCATTATTTGGAACAGTAATTATGAGGATAGTATGAAAAATGTAGAATAATGAGCTGATTGGTGGTGGTCTGAACACTGAGACCCCCACCGATTACAAGAACACGTGAGAACACAGTGCTCCTTACTAGCGGTGAGCTTAGCAATGTCCAGGAGCCCCATAGAGAATCATTGGAGAGCTGGCTGAACACACACGGCCAGTACTCCATTCGGATTGACAACTTCCCTGCGTCCTTGTGATCCATGGAGATCCCAATAGTCAGACCACCACTAGTCAGCTTATTGCTACCACCCTATTGCTTACATAGTGTGTACTACCTTGTGCCATCTATAGACTAACTACAGCTAGTCATTTGAGTCAAATGTATAATAGAATACCAATGGTTAAAGGGGAGCTCCAGTGAAAATATATATATATATATATATATATATATATATATATATATATATATATATATATCAACTGGTGCCAAAAAGTTATACAGATTTGTAAATGACTTTTGTTTAAAAAGCTCAAGTCTTCTAGTACTTATCAGCTGCTGTATGTCCTCCAGGAAGTGGTATCTTATTTCCAATCTCACACAGTGCTCTCTGCTGCCACCTCTGTCCATGTCAGGAACTGTTCAGAGCAAAAGCAAATGCCCATAGAAAACATCTCCTGCTCTGGATAGTTCCTGACATAGACAGAGGAGGCAGTAAAGAGCACTGTGTCAGACTGAAAAGAATACACCGCTTCCTGCATGACATACAGCAGCTGATAAGTATTGGGACATTGGAGATTTTTAAATAGAAGTAATTTACAAATCTATAAAACTTTCTGACACCAGTTGATTTGCCAAAATCTCGCTGGAGTACCCCTTTAATAAACCTTGCTCAGTTGTTACAGTTATTTTGGAGAGTGGCACCACAACAAGGTCGCATTCAGATCTGTTTAGTGTTACAGTCCCAATGCAGTTTAGCAGTAATTCAGTAACCCCAGGTTTTCCATGTATCCTTCTGCACAGCACCACCTCATAGACAGCTGAGACTATCGGAATAAGATGCAAATATTCTTACAGCCGGCGCTTCTGGAATCGCTTAACCAACACACAATGAAGTACAAAAATTAGTTTTGAATGTTTGAGATCCCATCTCAGTCCAGACAATGAGATTATTATGTATACCAGAGGCACAAAGCATGTATTGTGGATGAAGAGATATCCAGAACCCTCCTCTGTACACACAAGACAAAGAGAATAAAAACATTTACATGTCTCATAGGTCCAAAGAATTTCCACGGTTACACAGTAGCCAAGAAGGCAAAGGATCATGGGACTGAAGAACCAAGAAAGGAGCATCCACTAAAGTACTTTTCAGTTTACAAGAATATTAATCTGTAATAATGCCGAGTGAAAGGGGCCATGGTGTGAACAATGTAATCTTTATATATAAAGAAACCCCTCAAAAAATCCCTCCGTTCACTAGTAGGACCTGGTTTCCTGTTGTCTTCCCAGAATCTGAGGTAGGAAGTAGTGCTGTGGGTACAAGTCAATACCTGGAATCTCCACAAGATCATGGAAATACTACATTGTCACCCACAGGCCACATCCTATGTCACCAAATTCCTCTTTAGGGTCTGTTCACACGTACAGGCTCGCTGCGTATTTATCACTGTGAGTTTTTCGCACATAAATCCACAGTGATACAGTCAATGTATGTGTACTCTCGCTGCGTGTTTGGTGCAATTTTTACATGTGAGTTTTGATTTTCACATGATTTTCACAGGCAAGTTCAACACCACAAAAAACGCAGCTACTTTCATGCGAGTTCTGTGCGAGTTTTACGCAGCGAGTCTGTACGTGTGAACAGACCCTTAAGGGTGAAATTGCTGCGAGATGGAGTTCGTAGGCTACTGCAACCTTGCTCCACCCTGATCAGTTCCTACCTCTGTGGCTATGTTATGGATACTGTCCTGCTCTGCGACTTCTCCTTGTCCATTGCGTGGGTTGAGGTGGTCTCTGGCTAGTCCTCTCCTAAGATGTTTTAACAGTGCCTAGTGCTTTGGAGTGTTACTTGTGAAGAAGTTTATATGGGTATGTAATCATCCGATTACAGGACCAGGAATCAAGTCCGCACCAGAAGTCTGAAGCGCTGAAGTTCTACAGTTTGCACACGGCGGTGCAGCCAGGGATCATCCAATGGTAGATGACGTGGTACACATATACTCTTAATTGCAACGCGTTTCGGCCCTATGTTGTCTAACATAGGCCTTTTTCAAGCATACAGAGCAGACACCATATGAGCAATATATAGGCACACCATAATGACATCATATTGGACTTCCGGGTCAATGACCTCAGGAAGTTCTGGGACAAAAGGTAAACAAATGTATGCACATGGCATATCATCAATATGTAAACAGAGACACAATTCATGCGTGGAATCCATTAGTGCATGAGTCCGTAAGGTTCACAAGTTCTTAAGTGTCCAAGTCCACGGATTCATAACCAGATGTTATAGATAAATAAATAAATAAAAGTTGACAGCTGCATCTGATTACTGTATGCAGCACTTCCCTGGTGTCTAGTGGGGTGGATAGCTCCTCCGGAACGTTGTCCCGGAGGAGCGATCCACACGTATATGCCGGCCGGGTGTCTGCTCCGAAATGGCGATGATCCCGCCTCAGCACTCGGATGCTTTTGGCTGCAGCAGCCGAAAGCAAACGAGTGCCGATCTCATTGATCTTTGCTGTATAAGTATACAGCAAAGATCTCAATGAGAGATCAGTGTGTATATACTAGAAGTCCCCCAGGGGGAATAACCCTAACCCCAGGGGGGCTTCTAGTATAAGTCTAAAAAAAAGTGTTGTTATTAGTAAAAAGCCTCCTCCCCTAATAAAAGTCAGAATCACCCCCCTTTTCTCATGTTTTAAATAAAAGTAAATAAATAAATAAACATGTTTACTAGTGCCGCGTGCGTAATCGCCCAAACTATTAATTAATCACATTCCTGATCTTGTACGGTAAACGGCGTAAGCGCAAAAAAATCTCAAAGTGCAAAATTGCGCATTTTTGGTCGCATCAAATCCAGAAAAATTTAATAAAAAGAGATCAAAAAGTCGTATATGCGCAATCAAGGTGTCAGGAACTTACCTTTCCGGGCTCCAGCGACGTCTGTCTCCAGCTCGGCTCCGGCGGCCGGCTCAGGAGCGTGCCGTCGCTTTGCCCGCTGGAACCAAGAGATGTCACGGAGACCCGACGGCGTCCCTGACAACCAGGGATGCCGTGGTCACGTGACTGCCGGCCGGCACTCAGCTGAGCAGCTTCAATGCAGGCTGAGTGACGGATCGCTCTGCCACTCAGCCTGCAGTGCTGCAGCTGAATTTGGTCCAGACACATCAGCCTTTGGTCCGGGCTCCTGATCCAGTATAATAGCAAGTCAGAGCCAGCCTCTAATCGCTGGCTATTAGGTTCATTCTGATCCCAGCTCCCCTTGTCCTATTCCTGCGAACCCCGTCCTAATTCCTTTCTGCCTGACTCGCTCGTGTTCTGACCTCCGCCTGACTTTTGACTATCCCTTGTGTTACTGATTGTGTACTGCGTTGCCCGGGTGGTTTGACCCGGATTGTTTTATTATTCCATATTGTGTTTGTCTGTCCGACTTGTTCTGTGTTTCACTTACGTAGCATAGGGAACGCCTTTGTGGTTGTCCGCGACCGTTTAGGGTCGACCGAGTCAAGTAGGTAGGGTCAGTGGGTGGGTTCAGATCCAGGGCCCACTGTCTCTGTCCTGTCTGTGCTTGTCAGTCCAGACACAAGGTACCGATAGAAAGAACACATCATGGCGCAAAAAATGACACCTCACACAGCCCCATAGACCAAAAGATAAAAGCGCTATAAGCCTGGGAATGGAGCGATTTTAAGGAACGTATATTTGTTAACAATGGTTTGAATTTTTTACAAGCCATCAGATAAAAGAAAAGTTATACATGTTATATATCATTGTAATCGTAACAACTTGAGGAACATGAATAACAAGTCAGTTTTACCCCAGGGCGAATGGCGTAAAAACAAATACCCCCCAAATAAAAAAAAATGTGTTTATTTTTTCAATTTCACCACACATTGAATTTTTTCCTGGTTTTGCAATGTATTTAATGCAAAAATTCAGCCCGTCATTGCAAAGTACAATTAGTTACGCAAAAAATAAGGGCTCATGTGGGTCTCTAGGTGGAAAAATGCAAGTGCTATGGCCTTTTAAACACAAGGAGGAAAAAATGAAAACGCAAAAATGAAAATTGGCTCCGTCCTTAAGAGGTTAATAGCTGCGTTTTTTCAATATATTGAGGTCGTTCTGGCTATTTGGCCTGATGTATTTTCTTGTTTCTTTTTTTAGTTCTTTTTATTCATTTTAAAACAAAAAAAAGGGTATAGAGCATCACCAATGAGTCAGCCACTTGTAACACAAGTAACAGAACAAGGTGAAGGTCAGCGTGTACAAAGTGTTATTGTAATCACTGTTGGCAGGATCTACAGACCTTTACAGATGGGATTGAAATGATTCCACCCCCAGTGTAAATTTGTTTTATTTTAAATAATTTAATTGTTACATTTTCTGCAGTTTGCAAAATAAACTAGATTTGCATTTCCAGGAAAATACATAGTGCTTGAAAAGAGCGCCCCTTTAACAGTGACTTCCCTTTAAGAGAAACTTGGATCCCATTCCTTTAAGAGCGACATGGGTCCGTCCCAATAAGAGTGACTTGGGTCCCATACCTTTAAGAGCGACTTGGGTCCATTTAAGAGTGACTTGGGTCCCGTCCCTTTAAGAGCTACATGGATCCCTTTAAGAGCTACATGGATCCCTTTAAGAGCGACTTGGATCCCTTTAAGAGCGACCTGGGTCCCTTAAAGGGACCCAGGTCGCTCTTAAAGGGACCTAGGTCGCTCTTTAAAGGGAATCATTTTGCTCATAAAGGGACCCAAGTCGCTCTTAAAGGGACCCAGGTCGCTCTTAAAGGGACCCAGGTCGCTCTTAAAGGGACCCAGGTCGCTCTTAAAGGGACCCATTTAGCTCTTAAAGGGACCCAGGTCGCTCTTAAAGGGACCCATCTCGCTCTTAAAGGGGCCCAGGTCACTCTTCAAGGCACCCATTTTGCTCTTAAAGGGACCTATTTCGCTCTTAAAGGGACCAAGGTCGCTCTTAAAGGGACCGATTTTGCACTTAAAGGGACATATTTCGCTCTTAAAGGGACCCAGGTCGCTCTTAAAGGGACCCAGGTCGCTCTTAAAGGGACATATTTTGCTCTTAAAGGGACCCAGGTTGCTCTTAAAGGGACCCATTTTGCTCTTAAAGGGACATATTTCGCTCTTAAAGGGACCCAGGTCGCTCTTAAAGGGACACAGGTTGCTCTTAAAGGGACCCATTTTGCCCATAAAGGGACATATTTCGCTCTTAAAGGGACCAAGGTCGCTCTTAAAGGGACCGATTTTGCTCTTAAAGGGACATATTTCGCTCTAAAAGGGACATATTTCGCTCTTAAAGGGACCCATTTTGCTCTTAAAGGGACCCAGGTTGCTCTTAAAGGGACATATTTCGCTCTTAAAGGGACCCATTTTGCCCTTAAAGGGACATATTTCGCTTTTAAAGGGACCAAGGTCGCTCTTAAAGGGACCGATTTTGCTCTTAAAGGGACATAGTTCGCTCTAAAAGGGACATATTTCGCTCTTAAAGGGACCCATTTTGCTCTTAAAGGGGCCCAGGTAACTCTTATAGGGGCCCAGGTCGCTCCTAAACGGACCCATTTTGCTCTTAAAGGGACCTAGGTTGCTCTTAAAGGGACCCATTTTGCCCTTAAAGGGACATATTTCGCTCATAAAGGGACCCAAGTCGCTCTTAAGGGACCCAGGTTGCTCTTAAAGGGACCCATTTTGCCCTTAAAGGGACATATTTCGCTTTTAAAGGGACCAAGGTCGCTCTTAAAGGGACCGATTTAGCTCTTAAAGGGACATATTTTGCTCTTAAAGGGACCCATTTTGCTCTTAAAGGGACACATTTCGCTCTTAAAGGGACCCAGGTCGCTCTTAAATGGACATTTTTTGCTCTTAAAGGGACCAAGGTCGCTCTTAAAGGGACCGATTTTGCTCTTAAAGGGACATATTTCGCTCTTAAAGGGACCCAGGTCGCTCTGAAAGGGACCCAGGTCGCTCTGAAAGGGACCAAGGTCACTCTTAAAGGGACCAATTTATCTCTTAAAGGGACATATTTTGCTCTTAAAGGGACATATTTCGCTCTTAAATGGACCCAGGTCGGTCTTAAAGGGACCGATTTTGCTCTTAAAGGGACCGATTTTGCTCTTAAAGGGACATATTTCGCTCTTAAAGGGACCCATTTTGCTCTTAAAGGGACCCAGGTTGCTCTTAAAGGGACATATTTCGCTTTTAAAGGGACCAAGGTCGCTCTTAAAGGGACCGATTTAGCTCTTAAAGGGACATATTTTGCTCTTAAAGGGACCCATTTTGCTCTTAAAGGGACACATTTAGCTCTTAAAGGGACCAAGGTTGCTCTTAAAGGGACCCATTTTGCTCTTAAAGGGACATATTTCGCTCTTAAAGGGACCCAGGTCGCTCTTAAAGGGACATTTTTTGCTCTTAAAGGGACCAAGGTCGCTCTTAAAGGGACCAAGGTCGCTCTTAAAGGAACATATTTCGCTCTTAAAGGGACCCAGGTCGCTCTGAAAGGGACATATTTCGCTCTTAAAGGGACCCAGGTTGCTCTTAAAGGGACCAAGGTCACTCTTAAAGGGACCAATTTATCTCTTAAAGGGACATATTTTGCTCTTAAAGGGACATATTTCGCTCTTAAATGGACCCAGGTCGGTCTTAAAGGGACCCATTTTGCTCTTAAAGGGACATATTTCGCTCTTTAAGGGACCAAGGTCGCTCTTAAAGGGACATATTTCACTCTTAAAGGGACCCAGTTCGAGCGAAACGGGTCTCTTTAAGAGCGAAATATTTCCTTTAAAGGGACCCAGATCACTCTTAAAGGGACCCATTTCGCTCTTAAAGGGACCCAGGTCGCTCTTAAAGGGACATATTTAGCTCTTAAAGGGACCCATTTACCCCCTCAAGGGACCCAGGTCGCTCTTAAAGGGACCTGGGTCGCTCTTACAGGAACTTAGTTCGCTCTTAAAGGGACCCATTTAGAGCGGCTTGGGTCCCTTTAAGAGCGACTTGGGTACCGTTCCTTTAAGAGCGGCTTGGGTACCGTCCCTTTAACAGCTTGGATCCCGTACCTGCTACATGGCTGCCTCAGCTCTGCTATTTTACTGACTGACCTCTGGTACTTATAATGGTAAAGACCATTGCTTGGTTACCATGACAACCTTACTCATGTCAGGGAGACAAAATCATTTAGGACCTTCCATATATTATATCTTCTATTGGCCAATAGTGGACATGTGACTGTGGATGGTGTGATACAATGCATGATGAGACCTTAGAGTTCCTATTGGCTGCTATATTTCAGCTATTTGCATATGTGCTGTGATTGGCTGTCAGCGGTTAGAGTGTGTCCATTATTTGCAATGGGCCATTATTTTCTATGGGAAGTTTGGGGTCTTTAAACGTAAATTTCTTAAAAACGACAAATCCGATCGAAACGAAAAATAGATAGCACACCAAACACCGCCGAGGACTTCGAAACGCAATTTGAACAGAGTCTGTGCGCAAAGCGATTCGGGCTGTATTACGCACAGAAAAATGGCTGGAAGAAGAAGAATACGGATTACAATATAGTGCTTTTCAAGCACTATAATAAATACATAAAAAAAAAAAAAACAGTTAAACAAGAACAATTCCTCACAGGCAATGGTCTCCAGTTCAATACTACTTCTAGAGATTTGAGTCACACCATTGTGATTATTTTTTGTTTCACAGTGTGCAATATGAAGGTGTGGTGACGCAGATTTTGACGCATCTGTCTATATTATATCTCTGATCATAATCCCTCCTGTAAAATGCCATCTCTCCTGTGACCGACCTGGATTGTTGACCTTCCTCATCCCTCTTGCTTTTTCTTGACCTTGCCTTTCCCCTGTGTTCAACTTTTCTGTGCTTTACCCAGACTGCTGACTATACCTTATTGCCTGACTATTTGAAACAGAAGACGCCTTGGCATTACTGTGACTGAGGTACCGGATGGTGTGAACTGTCGCTAGTGCACCCGCACGCTGGTGTACTTAATCATCCAAAAGATTGTATAAAGATAAAACACTCACCATTCCGTAAATTTCAAATAGAAAATGGTTTATTCACATCATAGCAGGTAACAAGGACGCGGACAAGTGAATGGGCGACAGTCCCATAAAGCAGAATTCAGACAAATCGTACAGAACGTATGTGTCCTGTAACTCTCAGACATCCCTTTTCTGTTCGCAGATAACGCATGTGTTCTGATAAACGCTGGCACATAGTGTGGCTATTATCCACAGCTGCATAGCAGAACATATACCACCAGGGCTGTATTTACCACTAGGCACTCGTGGTCTTCCTAGGGCAGCACCTTGCAGGGGGGCAGCACCAGGGAGCAGGGGGAAGGAAACAACTATTTTTGTTTTTATTTTTTGAGTGTCCCACCTCACCAGAGGGGTCGGGGCTGGGTGGGTATGGGGGTATGGTCAGGTCTGGTGTGACTGTGTTATCCAGTCACAGTATGGTGGTATTGGTCAGGTCTGGTATGGCGCTGTTATTCAGTCACAGTATGGTGGTATTGGTCAGGTCTGGTGTGACGGTGTTATCCAGTCACAGTATGGTGGTGTTGGTCATGTCTGGTATGGCAGTGTTATCCAGTCACAGTATGGTGGTATTGGTCAGGTCTGGTATGGCAGTGTTATCCAGTCACAGTATGGTGGTATTGGTCAGGTCTGGTATGGCAGTGTTATCCAGTCACAGTATGGTGGTATTGGTCAGGTCTGGTATGGCGGTGTTATCCAGTCACAGTATGGTGGTATTGGTCAGGTCTGGTATGGCAGTGTTATCCAGTCACAGTATGGTGGTATTGGTCAGGTCTGGTATGGCAGTGTTATCCAGTCACAGTATGGCGGTATTGGTCAGGTCTGGTATGGCGGTGTTATCCAGTCAGAGTATGGTGGTATTGGTCAGGTCTGGTAT
The DNA here is from genome assembly GCF_027789765.1 of Dendropsophus ebraccatus. Lineage (NCBI taxonomy): Eukaryota > Metazoa > Chordata > Amphibia > Anura > Hylidae > Dendropsophus > Dendropsophus ebraccatus. The sequence continues at coordinate 63,105,740 of NC_091464.1, read as the reverse complement.
GGCGGTGTTATCCAGTCACAGTATGGTGGCCTGGTTTTGGCCTCATGTGGTGACGTACAGTAAATGAGGGAACGCAGCCGGGTAGACTGATCAGATATCAATATGCTCTTGTAATTGCCATGTAAATCTCCATGATGTAACCAAGTTTTTTTTTTACCTTGCTGCTAACTAAAGCGATCTCTCACCAATTCATCATCTATGTTCTTACATCTTTATTGCCACAAGTGGCCTATGTACTGCCAGATGTTTAAATCTTTCCTCCAATTCCAATTCTTATTAATAGCAGATCGTATTATTTTGTACATTGGACTATGTTTAAATGTGAACACGAACTGATCAGACTCATCCCTCCGGGACCTACTAGTTTTGATCAGTGTAGAGCGATCCAACCCACTGGCTCTACTTCTGGCCTTATTAATTACCTCTTTTGGATAGCCCTGAACAAGTAGTGTTTTGCCGAGATTATCAGCCTGCTGTTGAAACAAGGTATTAGAATTGTTAATGCGGCGTAGGTATACAAACTGCCCATAGGGCACTGCCCTATGTCAAGGCCGAGAAGAAGCATGCATGCAAGAGTGCGAAACAGGCTGTCGCCCATTCACTCGTCCGCATCCTTGCTACCTGCTATTTTGTGAATAAACCGTTTCTAAAATTCACAGAATAGTGAGTGCCCCATCTTTATACACCATCTTTTGGATGATACTTATTGTCTGACTCCCTGTTGCCTTGCATAAGTGCCACGTAGAGTGTGTGTATATTGATATATTGAACAGTGATAGGTTATAGGTCCCCACAAGTCTTTTGCTGAGTAGAAAACTATAAAAAAAAGTGACATGCGTGGTGGACACAATATAGTACGTTGGAGTACCTATATTTTTTAGTGCAGTAAAATGTACAAGCGGGTGTCCTTTTAAAATGAGCAAAAGTATGGTAAATATAGAAGTAGCATGAAAAATGGTAGGTGGAGCTGGTGGATACGGTAGGAGGAGCGTCTGAAAAACTGGGATACAGCCATAGCCATAGGCTGTATCCCAATTTTCCAGGCGGTCCTCCGGCTGTATCCACCCTCTCCACGGAACGGGCAGACAGCGGGAATCATTGCTGAGAGTTTAGGTTCGTACGAACCCGAACCTCGGCAGGTTCGGACCATCCCTAATTGAGTGCCTTTGCTATTTATATCCGTATGACTTCTCTTGTTTTTTTAAGGCATTGATCTCCTAACATTATAGGACACCCTCGACCATCAAACATATAAGAGGTATTTGCTGTGTTTTATCTCCGGCACTTTACTTGATGCAACAATTGAAGCTCTTGATGCTTGAGACAACACCTGATCTGTAATATAATTTGTGTTCTGATGCTATTCAGGGGGTTGAGTAATTCTGAGACCAAAGTCATTATTTAAAGAATTGGGTTGAATTTGGAGCAATCACTATTACTTGTTTCGACCAGTTGACTTTGTTCTTTATTGATTGATCTTTTACAAAGAGCTGTAATAATATATCATAATATTTGATATGACTCATCAACTTTAACATTCAACTAAATCAGCGGAGGGGTGGGGTGGGGAAGCGTTGCGGATGGGTGGGGTATGCCTACAATGCTGTTCGGAAATAGGAAATTTATTCCGGTTTCTATGTACTGGACTAAGCTGGTGATTGTGAACGTGACCAAATAATAATCTATTTCAGCAATGTCTCAGAAGTTCTTGCATCTAATCCATGGGGACCCGGGTTACTTTAATCTAATATGTATGTGGTCCAATATGCTATTTCTCCAAGTCTGTGTATATGGTCCACCCTTGGAAACCATTCTGCAATTGCAGAGGAGTTTGTGGTTTGGATGAGAAAGTGGTAGGGAGAGAATGTAGTAGGGTTATTTTACTCCTAAAGTGCATGGAAGCCTTGTATAGTTTATAGGATCCTCTGTCTGGACTGCATGTCCAGCAGGTTGCAGAGTGTGGAAGGTAATACTTTTACAGTAGTTTTGAGGGTTAGGCACCTTCTCAAGGTTTTGCAACCTTGCATCTACTCGGACCCATCTTTGGAACCCCCTTTCATCTATGTGAAGCCCAGTTATTATCACATAGAAAATGTGTTCTTATGAACAGGACAGATAATCAATGAGATCTAATAGGTTATTTCTAAATCTATGTTGAAGGGATACTCTGGAGAAAAAAAATAATGTATCAGAAAGTTATAAAGATTTGCTTCTATGTTGTGTATTTTTTTCCAGTCTGACACAGTGCTCTCTGCTGCCATCTCTGACCATGTCAGGAACTGTCCAGAGTAGTAGCAAATCCCCACAGAAAACCTCTCCTGGGGCGTGGCTTAGCGATGGAGCCGTGAAGACGTGTTTCACTGGAGCTCCGTTCCAGCGGCCGCCTGCAGACACTGTCAGCGGATACTAATACCGGCTATCTGTCATGCCCAAGCCTCAGGGCATCCCTGCAGACCCCCTGAACCGCCCGATGACCAGGTCAGCCACCTCCACCCCTGGCATTGACCGTTTCTTCAGGCCGTCCCTGGCAGCGCCGCAGACCTCCATGCGCAGCAACATGGCGCCGGCCTCCTCCTCACAGCATAGCACCGCAGAGTCTAATCCCGAGGCTCCCTCAGGGGCTTGGGGTGACCAGCTTCCCTCCGGTTCTGCCAATGATGAGACCCTGGACTGTTATCCACCCGCTAGAGGGTCTCCCCCGACACTGGGAGCGGCGGACACAGACCCCTCTGGACATGTGCTGCAAGACTCACCCTCCGCCATTGTGCACAGTGAGTTACAGCTACTCCGCAGCCTAATACAAGCCCTCCCTTCCAAGCAAGACCTGGACCAGGTACTGCAGCGGATAGAGGCTGCACAGCAGAAAGCGTTAGAGGCTGTGAGGGAAGACGTGACAGCATTAGACGTCCGCACCTCGTCTGCGGAAGACGCCATAGCTGCCCTCACCTCCAGAGTTTCCTCCCTTGAAGCTGAATCCACCCGCTCACGGAGCCACTTGCAGGCCATGGCCCTTTTAGTGGACGATCAGGAGAACCGAGGGAGGCGTAACAATGTCCGGCTGAAGGGCCTTCCTGAACGTGGCCCGCAGGATGATCTACTATCACGGGTCCCCGCCATCTTCAATCTTATTACCCGTCGCCCCGCAGACGCAACCTATGTGATAGACCGTGTGCACCGGGTGGCGAGAACCCAGTCTGCAGATGGACCGCCCAGAGACATCCTGTGCAGGCTGCATTATTATGTGGACAAAGAGGCCATCCTAAGTGCTGCAAGGGATTACGGGGAGATAAACTTTGAAGATGCTACTATCCGCCTATTCCCTGATGTTTCCTCCCGCACCCTCTCCATGCGCAGGTCCTTGCAACCTCTCTTAGTGACCATACGAGAAGCGGGAGCCTCGTATAGATGGGGCCATCCTTTTCATGTCATTGTGAAGAAACAAGAGAACACATTCCTGCTCCGCTATCTGGACGAGTTGCCGAGCCTGTTCACCTTCCTCGGGGTCCCACCGATCTCTGTTCCCGATTGGCTGTCCCTGGATCGACCGCAAGTACCTCAAGGATGGCGCCGTCGCCGCACATCGTTCCTGATGGAAGCTCCACTCGCGCCACCGCCTCCGCTGGACTTTAACTCGGGCCCGGACTTATCCTCGCCCCTGCCAAGAGAGGCCTGATTGCTGAACTCTTTCAGGGGCCTGCTGGACTTCGGTTCGGTGTGAATGACGGGTTTCCCCCCTGCCCTATGTTTGTTTGTGGTGTAGTCTCTTATGACTGAAGTTTACTGTTCTCCTTCCGTGTTTACCCTATCCCATGTCATGTCTCTGCCCTGTCTAAATGTTCTTTACAGTTTCTCTATTAGGGACCTCGTATTACCCACACGGTTATACACCACTGGCTGTGAGGCTCCCACTCAGACCCCACCACATATGTTTCTGTGATAGATAACTGTTCATTTATGGTTTCATTACTCCGCTAAGCATTGTGCCCCGTGGGGCACTGCCCCTCTCCGTTTTTTCGGGGGGGGGGGGGGGGGGGTGCAGTGCTTCCTCGGAGAACGTTCTCGACAGTTATGGCGGTCGCTGGATACGGCTCTCCCCATGGTTTTCTGCGCTCTACCTTTTCCTTCTCTTCTCGGGGACCTCAGTTAGGTGGTCTTCGTTGAAGATTCTTTCGGGCGCTGCCCACCATCTCTTCTTACTTGTTCTTCTTCTGCCTGTGGCAGCTAGTACTCTCTCCTTGCTTCTTCTTTCTTTCCCAGTCCCTACCCGTTTTGGGTTGGGCGGGGTAGCTTGTTCTATTATTATTTCTAAATTATTTCCAAGAAAACTCTTCTTCCGAGGTTTCTCCCTTGACACTGTGGGAAGTGCACAAGTGTGTGTTGCGGGGCGTGCTTATAAAGCACGGTTCCAGACTGAAAAAAGAACACACGGCTAAGACTGAACGGTTACTGTCCCAACTAAAAGATCTTGAGGTTGCGCATAAGAGAGCACAGGACCCAGACACTACTGCCACATTGCTGTCCAAGAGAGAGGAGCTGAGAGCTCACTTGCAGCACAAGGCAAAAGCCACCCTATCGAAGTGCAAGCGATATTACTATGAGCATGGCGGCAGGCCGGGGCGGGCGCTGGCTCGGGCTCTCAGGGTGCAACAAGCTCGATCCTACATACCTAAAATACTTTCCGCTGCCCAAGTCCCCCTACACATGCCGGCTGATATTGCAAATGCTTTCAAGGATTTCTATGCCGCGCTATATCACATAGATAATTCGAACCCTAACACCACAGGTCCGGGCTTCCAAGAACGCATCAGACAATATCTTTTGAGTTCAGGGATGCCTCGGCTTGCAACAGAGGCGGCAGAGGCATTAGAGTTCCCCATAACTGGAGAGGAGCTCACCCTGGCGGTCAAGGAATCTCAGACGGGCAAAGCGCCTGGCCCGGACGGGCTTACCCTGGGCTACTATAAAATGTTTCTTGGGAAGTTATCCCCACATTTTTTGTCTGCCTTCAATTCTTTGTCCGCGGTGGGAGAGTTGCCTCTAGACGCTACTCGGGCACACATTGTGGTCATCCCTAAGGAGGGGAAAGACGTGGCACTATGTAGTAGTTACCGCCCGATCTCTCTCCTTAACGTTGACCTAAAGCTTTTTTTCTAAGATCCTTGCCACCAGACTTGTGGGACTCCTGGGGGAGGTGATTCACCCTGATCAAGTGGGCTTTATGCCCCGCAGAGAAGCGAGAGACAATACCATCAGGGCGATTAATCTTCTTCATGGAGCCAAGTCCCGGGACCTTCCACTCATGGTCCTCTCCACCGATGCTGAAAAAGCATTTGATCGTGTGAATTGGTCTTTTATGTCGGAGACGCTCTCTTACATTGGCCTGGGACGGGGCTTCCTGAATTGGATTCTCGCCCTTTATCACACACCATCTGCTAGGGTCAGGGTAAATGGCCTCCTCTCGGGAGACTTCCACATTAGGAACGGTACCAGACAGGGGTGCCCTTTGTCACCCCTCATTTTCATACTCACCTTGGAGCCGTTCCTCTGCAGGATACGTGCCAACACTGATGTGGGGGGAGTCCCGGTGCGCGACACCATCCATAAAGTGGCCGCTTATGCCGATGACCTGCTCTTTTTTGTTTCTAACCCCGCAATTTCCTTACCCTCTCATTAATGAGATGGACGTCTTCTCCCGCCTCTCCAACTTCAAAGTTAATTTTAGCAAGTCTGAGGCCATGAGCGTGGGTCTATCAGATCGGGTGGTGTCTGCGCTCCGTTCCTCCTTCCGCTTCAGATGGACGTCTGGCGCCCTTAAATATTTGGGCATATCCCTTCCTTCTGACCTTAGAAGGCTTTATGAGCTGAACTTTCACCCCCTCCTGGCCAGTATTCAGTCTAACTGTTCAGAATGGTCCAGGGGTTACTTCTCCTGGTTTGGCCGTTGTGCCATCCTGAAAATGAATATTCTCCCCAAGCTCTTGTACAGATTCCAGTGTGTGCCTGTGTCCATTCCACCCTCCTTTTTCAAAGCCCTGGTATCCCTGCAAATCAAATTTGTCTGGAATAATAAGGCCTCTCGACTGAAGAGGGCCCTCCTGTGCCGCCCCAAGTCTCGTGGGGGGGTGGGCCTCCCGGATATCCGACTATACCACCAAGCAGCTTTGCTCACGCGTGTGGTGGACTGATGCATACACTCAACTTTTAAGCCGTGGGTCGCCCTGGAGCAGTCCTTTGCCGTCGCCCCCCTCGCTTGCTTGCCATGGATTCATTTGTCTAATGCGCCCTCCCTAAGAACTCACCCGACAATCGGTCCCACGTTATTAGCCTGCGCGACCACTACCAGCAGACAACATCTACTACCTCCCAGGTCACCTTGCTTCCCTGTCCTAGGAAATCCATCCTTCCCTCCGGGCTGGAGGACCCCGTGTTCCGCACATGGGTCAAACACGGTAAGCTCAGAGCTCAGGACTTCTTATCGTGGGATGAATGGATCTCCCCAAATGCCCTGGGAGAGATTGCAGACCCAGTGCCACTGGGTCCTTGGCGTATACAACAACTTCGCCATTTCTTGCTCTCGCTTCCGACGCCGTCCTCATTTGGCTCTTCCAGGACGCCGTTTGAAGCGATGTGTTTGGATAAGGACCCACTCAGACATTCGCTATCCCTAACGTACTCACTCCTGATCTCCCCCCCGAACCAGGACCATCCCGACTTTTTGCTAAAATGGGAATCTGACCTGAACCTGACACTTACTGACCCCCAATGTGACAGGGTCCTCCTCCTGGTCCACAAGTCGTCCATGAACTCAGGGTATCAGGAAGCGGGCTACAAAATTCTTACCCGCTGGTACAGGGTGCCTACCCGCCTACATGCCATCTGGCCACATGTTGATCCCATGTGCTGGCGCTGTGGCGCGGAGGAGGGCTCTCACCTCCACATTTTTTGGACGTGTGACGTTCTGCGTCCCTTTTGGGACTCAGTCCATGACCTGATTCGGAAGATCACCAACTTTTCCTCTGAGCTGTCCCCTGCGTTGTTCCTCCTGCACCATTGTAATATCCCGACCCGCAAGTACAAAAAGTCCTTGCTTTGTTTTTTTGGTGATGGCTGCTTGTGCGTGCATCCCCCTTTACTGGAAAAAGACCATGCCCCCACCGGTGTCTCTCTGGATCTCCAAGGTGAATGACCTAATGCTTATGGAGGATCTTACCTCTTCCCTGATGAACTCGAACAAGAGGTTCACTCAAACGTGGATGGCGTGGATGGAGTTCCGGGGTACGGCTGAATATGCTGCCCTCCTCGGGAACCCAGGCTAGAATATTCAGTATGGTCCTTACCCCTGGTTGATCTTCTCCTTCCAGACACCGTGGGGATGGGGCTCTCTGGATGTGCCTCGGGCACATTGTTTGCCAGCGGGGGGGCGAGAGGGAGGCATCCCCCTCCCCTCCGTCCCTTCCTTCACCCCTTCCTTTTTCCTCCTCCCTGCCTCCTCCTCCCCCCTTTTGACCCTCACTTTCTCTTGACCCATCTGGCCCTCTCTGTCTCCTCTTAGACCCCGGGGGCTTGCCCTCTTAGGGTACAGGAACCCCGGTCCTGTTCTTCCTTACTCTATTTACCTTTAAAAAATTGAGGGATGTGGGGGATGCTGGCGACGCCTGGTGTGTTTTGTATACGGTTCACTGCTCCGTGATCCCTTTTCTCTCTGTATTCTGTTATATGTAATTGTTTTACAGTATATTGCCTTGGTTATGTCCGTGCCATTTGAGTTGATCTCGAGCACATATTTTCTTACATGTATGGACGCTCCAGCGTGTTGTTGGTTTTTCCTGCTCTTTCTCTAAATAAAGAGTTTAAAAAAAAAAAAGAAAACCTCTCCTGCTCTGGACAGTTCCTGACATGGTCAGAAATGGCAGCAGAGAGCACTGTGTCAGACTGGAAAAAAAAACACTACTTCCTGCAGGACATACAGCAGCTGATACGTACTGGAAGACTTGAGATGTTTAAATAGAAGTAATTAAAAAATCTGTGTAACTTTGACATTTGAATTGAAATCTATTTTTTTCTCCGGAGTACCCCTTTAAGTGATTGTCTCCAACACCATCATAGAGTTATCTTCTGCCGGACCTTTGCCACCCATTGTTGGTGTCATAACCAGGACCCATCAGAACATCCTCCGATACTCTGATACACCAGTCTGGCCTTGGAACTAAGTGCACATCAGAATGGATTTATCATTGTATTGTGTACTGCCGTCCATCCAGTAATCTGCCTAATTTTAGTTTTCTAAGAATACGTTCTTCCGATAATGCACAAAATGGTTGTAAAATTAAATAAATATATGTATGAAAATCGCTCTGGGAGGCCGCTTCCATTAGGAGGCCGCTAAGCTGTAATTGTGGAGGCAGGCCTGCTAAGATGGGTTTAAGTTTAGCATGGTTTTTGTTGTTGCTCATGAATTCTTGGCTCTAAAAAACAGAAGAAATGTGTTATTAATGGGTCTGATAAAAGAAGGAGAACAAAGAGAATGAAGGAAATTCAGCCAGAGTCAATACTGGTGTCTTGGAACTTTTTACATTTGTGATTTTGTTTTTTTTCTTGTCAAATATTGTTATTGTTGTCTGGGTGATATTTTATTGGGGTGGTCTATAAAATGATGTGGCGTAGTTTATACTTATATAGTATTAAACAACTCAATTTAGTATTGTACTTACGAGCAAGACATGACTGCAGAATAAGTGGGTCGATATTGGACACCGTCTTAAATAGAAGACGGTGTCGCGTCCCGCCACAGGCAGCATGGTGACATCATCCACCCCCTGTGCCGGGTTTGATGTGCCTGTTTTCCTTTTTTTTCTAATTTGTTAAGTACACTGTAGTATGTCTACTATGATGGCAGGCCTGGGGACTTCATTACACTCCTGGATGCCATTACATCCCAATGGCATCCCATGATCATGTCCCTGGGGCCAATTAAGTAACAAAAGGAGCTAAGTCAATAGCTAAGCGGTTATTGCTGGAAAATTAAAGACAGTGTTCATTGTAATAAATGGCTGATACCTACTTTATATGAAGTGGGCTCAGCTCCATGTCTGCCCTCCTGACTGTTGACACCATTGTTATTTGTATGGAAGATGTTGGGAAGTAAAGGAATACATGTAGTGCCCCAGCACAATGTAAATTTATCTCTCAGGTTCGCAGAGTGTGAGATAGTCTAAGTGTATTCTGTGTTTTCCCCACTAGGTATTACAATTGTGTTTCTCTGTAACTTACTCTGTGGACAGCTGAGGACAGTACTGGGTTTACTGTCTGTTGTCACATGTTATTCTCTTGTCCAGTTGTAGGTGCAGACTGTTTTCCCTCCTTTTTCTGTCTTATCCTATCCCTTCTCTCTCAAACACACAGCCCGCACCAATCACAGGGAAGCCTATTATGCCCCTAGAAAAGGAGTCTAGATCCTGGTGGGATGAGTTCAGTTTAGTTCAGTCTTGTCTAGTCAGAGAGAGAGACAGACACACACACACACACACACACAGATTCCTAAGCAAACATCTGCTAGCATGGAGTGCTAGACCCCTCAGGAGGAAAAGGATGTCCTCTGAGGATCACCCTGCCCATGCCAGGGATACTAGCCAGACAGTACAGGGCAGTGACCTGGATCCAGTTAGGCACTGACTCCAGTAGGACAAAGCTGCAGTTAGCCTATGTATTCCACTGCGTAACATAAGGCTATCCTGGAAAGTTTTGGGAGGTTTGCTCAACCTAGCACAGGGACCTGGGGCCTCGTACTACCCTCACAGGACGGGTACCTTGACACTGTAGGGCATTAGGTGGTTCAGTAAACGGGAGTATGAGGATCTTCTCTTCTTCTTTTCTACTAAACACAGCTACGCTATCCCCAGCAGAGTACAGCACTACATTGGGCAGGGCCCTCAAGACGCTCTCTACTACTCCATTACTTAACACTTCTTCGCTCTCTTGTCTGCACCTACTGTTGTTGAAGCAGAAACCTATTTTTGTGCATTGCACTAAAGTCCCAAGTAAACGGACAATATTCTGGTTAAGTCATTGGGCTCTGTCTATTCATTTGCACCAACACACCAGTGTATACTTGGGCTATTCAAACCTCGTGAAAGCGGAGCCCATCTTACCGGGGGGGTGGGTAACAACGGCACAACAGGCTACCGTGACAAGTGCTCAAGTAACCCTCACCCACCTAGGTGCCACAACACCGCCAGAGTTACTCCCGGTATCCCAAGCCTGGTGCCTCCTTTGCTTACCGCATACAGATCCCCTATAACAGTAATGGCTATAGTACCGTCACAGTAGTGAGTCAGCCATTGTGGCCCTATGACAGTAAAATACACATTGCCCCCACAACATCTACCACAGGGCATCTTTAACATTGCCATTACTGCCATACTGCACCCACAACAGTGCTAGTGCCTTCACAAACAGAGACAAAATAAAAATGCACAGTGTGAATACAGCCCTAATAAGACGGTTATACCCAGCTCTGATGTCTGAGGGGCCCCTCTGGCATATAGGAGGACACAAGTATGGGTAAAACATAGGTATAGTATTACATATTTTGCAATGAAGCCCAGGTGCTTCTAGTTACTTTCCTAAAATTTGCACTTGTGAATAGCAAACCTTCTATATACGGTGTCTATTAACCCTTTGTGGTGCCATACAATGACATTGGCCGGGAACTTGCAGCATGCAAGCACTTTCTCTCTTTAATCGGTGGCAGGGAATGTGACTGTGTGGGATCCGTCCTATCTTCTGGCCGCTCACCACATGACAGGACTCATCCCAATTGTCAGCTGCCCTGGCTCTATTTACAAGGGGTGGCGTGAGACATTTTCACATGTTGATGGAATCACTGAGCTTTTTGTAAAATTCCACTGTTTCGTCCATCATGTGACTATTGCTTTTGGAGGCTGCCAATAATTCTGTGAATAGAGAAAAATATAAAATAACCTTGTCTTTGCTATCATTCTTAATTTTAGGATATGGGGGTAGACACTGCGTGCCATTTATACCGCTCTGTGTACGGTAATGGAGCTTTACAGGTACAGAGACTGGATGGTCATGACGCAGGGCTTGCAGGGTTGCCTAGCAACAGTCAAAGTCAGAATATTCGCTCCAAGTGAGTCACATTGCCATTCAAGTCACTTCCTAAATGGCTCTGCTCACTTTCGGTTGTTATATATTTAACTCAATCAATTGTGGATGTTTCACGATAAAATTAGTAGTTTTATTACTGAATGCTTCCATTTTTGACATTTCACGATCTGCAAATTGGAGTCATGTCAAGGTTTAGTCTACGGGTTTGAGAATTGACAACCTGTTTGTCCACTGTTTACAGTCACCGAGAAGGGATGAACTTCCTAGGAGGGCTTTTACAAGCATTTAGGTGCCTATGGTATAGCAGTGGTCGCAAACCCACGGCCCTCCAGCTGTTGCAAAACCACAATTTCCATTATGCCTGTCCCACCACGGGTGTCGCTATTGGTTACACCCTTTGTAAAAGCCTGTACTTATTGTACACAAGTGGTGATGAAGGTAGTGATAAAGTTTTGCCACTAGATGTCACTGTATTATGTATGCTGCACAAGTGAAGTATGGAAAGAGTTGTTGTTTATTTGTATGTCACATGGATCTGTGAACCTATGGGAATCTTTTCTTCTTCTATCCTATCATCTCTCTTTACTTCTTCTACTGCACTCTTCACCCACTCACAGCACAGCTTAGATACGCTGAGGAAGGAAGTCACATGGGTGGAGGAAGTGTGTGTCTCTTTTGTTTTAGGAAGGATGGACGCAAGCTAGAAAGCTCTCTACAGTGGTCCTCTCTGGGCCATGGCCCTCTGCCAGGTCCCCCTACTCGCAAGAAGTCAGTCTTAGTCAGACCCCGTATGGGTAGGAAGCAAGACAAGACACAGCTAACAGTTTCTTCTTAGTTTACTCTACACAACACTATGCAGTGTTAGACCCCTACAGGAGAGGACAAGTCAGGTGTTAGGTGGTGCGAAGACCCAAAGGTCAATGTACGGGCACAATTATTCTCTTCTTCTTCTAAGTATTCTTCTACCTCATCAAGTGTATCATATCCTGTCAAGGGAAAGCTATATAACTTGCTGCACACAAGTACTTCTCAAGTAAAAACGAGATTATTTATGATAAAGAGACTCTGTGATTCTTCACCTCACAAGACACTGTGTATACCACATCCTTGGGACATTTCCCCTTTCTGTGGGTGGCAGTTCTAATAGTCCGGGAGGGTCACTACACCACTCTGGCCCACCGTGATATCATCCCAAGGGACCGAGTTGCAGCCCGGCAGGACACTGTCCACAGGGGAACAAGGCACAACCGGTCCTCTAAGCTAAAAGGTGTGCCACCATACCTGTGTGCCCAACTGACACTGGTGTCACGACATAACATCACTGGGCCTGGCTGTATCTCAGCCAACCACCATAGAGCTGGAGTCATATCTCACCATCTAGCAAGTGGCAGGCCGATCCTCTGACATAACACCTCAGGGGGTAAATATATATATATATATATATATATATATATATATATATATATATATATATATATTATCCCCTAAGTTTGTCTATGTACATTTACTAAAACTTAAGTGGTCACATGTTTCTTTTTCCACAGAGTCGGGAGTCTAGGTTGCAAAAAAAAGTTACAGTGACAATTGTTTATGTGAAATGTTTATCGAAATAGGGAAGGGTTACATTGGGAACTAACCTTTGAAGGAGAGAATGGTGCCCCTCTATATGAAACACAATCGTACAGTGTTCCAAACACTCATTAGGCCCCGTTCCCACTGAGCAAAGCTAGCGGAATTCCGCGACGGAATTGTCCGCCGCGGAATGCCGTTAGCCTCCCGCTCATAATGGGAGTCTATGGGAGGCGCGCGCTCCTGCCCTGTCCGCGCTGAAGAATGAACATGTTCGCTAGCTTTGCTCAGTGGGAACGGGGCCTTATAAGTACATCATTCACAAATAATAGTGGCATCTGTTAGCCACATAACAATGCTACTACAAAGCTACCATACAATGCTACTACTGCTGCAAAAGGATATACGTCCCAGTGCTCATGCAGTAGCAGTACATATACCACTACAAATATATAGTGCTCATAGAATACAAGTAGTGACCAAATGAGTGTTCTGAGCATAAACTAATCTAATACCATTGCTTTGCAATTTCTATATAAAACTGCTATACAATTAATACTTAGGGGACACACATTCCGTGAACAGTCCATATATACCGACAATGTGCTACGGACTGGACTTTGGAACTAAAGGCATCATCGTTCATTACGATGCTGTGAGCACGCTTCTGTACTGATATGTCCATGGCATCACGGCATCATAAAAAATCCTGGTCTAGTCCGTAGCACATCATCCGACCGTATATACAGTATATATAGACTGTACACTAAACGTGTGAATTCCCCTTTAGGGTTCTATTAAAGGGGATAATTATCTTGTCCTAATCAATGAACAAGCAGATGCTTATTCTTTAGCTGATCACATTGTCCTGCATGTTACCTGTACATGGATTTGAGTAATAGGAGATGTGCAGCTGACGAATGATGAAAGTAAAGGACCACACAAACAATTCAGAGATTGTGCGGATCTACATGATCAGCTCTAGTGTCAGGCAACAGTGCGTCTGTCTAATACAATCCCAGGCAGTCTGTGGCATCTGCTTTATTAGGGGTAAATTACTACTGTGGGTATAAAGCTGGCCATACATTTTTAATAACTGGCCAAATAATCCTTCGGCCAACAGTTATCTCCTTGGCCACCATATACATATACAGTGGTGCCTTGGATTACAAGCATAATTTGTTCCGGGACCGTGCTTGTAATCCAAATCCACTCTTAAACCAAAGCAAATTTTCCCATAAGGAATAATTGAAATGCAGACAATTGGTTCCACACCCCAAAAATAATGTTTTTTTTAAATTCTGAATAACATGTAAAACAAATGAAACAACCATTTAAAAACAAGTAATGAAGGAAAAAGCCAGCTTACCCTCTCCACTGCGCCTCCTAGCCCGGGCTCTCACTCCAACAGGTGCCACTGAATACTTGCGACGAATCACTGAGTCCAGCTTCCAGCGAAGTGGTTGCAAATGAATTTGCACACACTGCAGCATGCCCCCAACAAGACTCCTACGTGTTTCAGCTGCGGATCGCAGCCTTAATCATGGCTGAAACGCGTAGGAGTCTTGTTGGGGGCATGCTGAAGTGTGTGTACAGGGACGGAGGTTTTGAATAAATTCATTTGCAACCACTTCGCTGGAAGCTGGACTCAGTGATTCGTTGCAAACATTTAGAAAGCTGGATATGCTATATTATATTTATTAAGTTACTGTACAGTATAGCAATCAGCATGTAACGTATAATGTATAGTAAGTGCATAAACCTGAAAAACAGCAGCAGTTTGGAGATACACGCCCAACCCTTCTCTCTATTGACATCATCTGTTGGTGAAGAGTCAGAAGGCCTCCATATAACCTATTCTGTCCGACTTTAGTATGAGGTGCATGCTGACCTAAAGAGTCCAGCGTGCAGTGCCATCCTGTCCTGTAAAACACTGAACACCAGGATGGAAACCCAGTAACCCCCTAATGACTACAAAAAAATGTTACTACAAGTATTACCACTTTGCCCTTATTTTATATTGTAGTCCTCTGTATTTTCTGGGCAGCTTTTTTTTCTGTGTCACACAGGGCTTTCAGATTCTCCCACTCATATAGCCATTGCTATTTAACATGTTTATGTGAACACATACTGGCGTGCGCCCAGCTGCGAGCATTGTTGTTAGAGGGTGTGCAGCATTGCTCTTGAGCCAAATGTCCCTTGAGTGGGATTGAGTGAACGCATTCAGAAAAACAGGAGAAAAAAGGAAGAAAATATTTTGTGCTTTACAGAACAGTTAGACGTTCCAGAATAAAACTGATGGAAAGTAAATTTTTTGCTAGTGGAGGTGAATTGAGAATACTATACATTGTTTACTAGGCTAAATCCTGTGATGTTACACTGTGGCGGTCCTATTTACAAGGTCCGTGTCAATAGTGACGATCAATGACAAGCTGATCAGCCATAATTTTATGATGTGTTTTGACTTCTGGTAAGGCAACTGGCTAATAGATAATTAGGGTATATAGGGTAACATAACACCTTTGAAGAAGAGAATGTCATCAATGTAACGTTTCCACCTTACATGCGGAACTGTGACCTTTCCTCAAATCATCCTGATTTTATTTTTCTATCCCAGAAGATGACTCACAGTCGTATCAGTCCCAAGAATAAAGAACTCTGATTGTAGATAGTACATGAATGACTTTAGACAGTATCTCAACATTCTAAAAAAAGACACAATCTGATGTAATACAAAACATATACAGAACACATAGAGACACAATGTAATCATTAACCAATTACACAGTGATAATCCCATCACCTCATGATCAAGGATTTACAGGACAGCCCTGGCTATGAGATTGGGGCTATTCTGGGGCTACTCTATAGTCTTTTATGCACTTGATTAAGACTGAAAAGCGTGAATGGACATCACTACTGTAATGTTCTTGGACTACTGGGCGAGTGTGAAATCTTGTTGACCTCACTTGAACTTAGAGCGTCGTCTAAATTGGGCCCATTAAATCTTAATTTGTCCTTAATGGGGCTGTACAATTTTGTAATGCTACAATACATTATACAGTTGTAGGTCCTATAGTGACAATAAAGCTCTTCTGTGTAATAGTAGTTCTATGTAGATTCATACTGAAGTTTGTATTCCATATACTCTACATAGTCATGGGATGGGGCAACTATGTGCTTACTGGCTTTTTATACTGCATGTAATCTGAAGACTTTGCAAACAAATATGAAATATGAGAGAACTTACCCCATTACAACAATAAAGATTGATTATGAGAACCGATCTTTAGGTAGGATATACAGTAAATTCTGCCTTGCTGGACATACTTGTAGCCCATCATTTTAAGTTGAATTATCTAGCCTTCATGTATGAATATATTTATGTTGTGTTGCATGGTATATG
The DNA here is from genome assembly GCF_027789765.1 of Dendropsophus ebraccatus. Taxonomy (NCBI): domain Eukaryota; kingdom Metazoa; phylum Chordata; class Amphibia; order Anura; family Hylidae; genus Dendropsophus; species Dendropsophus ebraccatus. The sequence continues at coordinate 63,089,638 of NC_091464.1, read as the reverse complement.
TGTCCAGGGCCGTTTTAATACACTGGTGGGCCCAGTGCACAGACCTCAAGAGTGGGCCCCCTCTCCTTATAAAGCTTAACTGAATTATATTTATCAGGTATTATCACTGGTGCATTATACTCATGCATCAGGTTTTATGACAAGTTATAAAAAGGGAATATAGTCTGGGAGCATTCCTATGTCAGGTACAATACCCCTAAAGGTTTATGAATAATGGAGAGTGAAGCTAGTGGGGGCACGTACACACCTAATATCAGCACTGGAACAGTTTCTGGCTATAACAGGTTCCCACTGTAGGGAGTATGGGTGTGTAAGCTCTTGTGTCCCCCCAGTCCTCCTCCTAGTCTGTAGGAGGAGGACTGGGGATATAGGAGCTTACACACTAGGAGGACTGGGGGGGGGGGACATAGGAGCTTACAGACTAGGAGGAGGACTGGGAGGACCATAGGAGCTTACAGACTAGGAGGACTGGGGGGGCACAGGGGCCTACAGACTAGGAGGAGGACTGGGGGGGCACAGGAGTTTACAGACTAGGAGGACTGGGGGGACACAGGAGCTTACAGACTAGGAGGACTGGGGGGGACACAGGAGCTTACAGACTAGGAGGACTGGGGGCACAGGAGCTTACAGACTAGGAGGACTGGGGGGCACAGGAGCTTACAGACTAGGAGGAGAACTGGGGGGACACAGGATCTTACAGACTAGGAGTACTGGGGGGCACAGGAGCTTACAGACTAGGAGGAGGACTGGGGGGGACACAGGAGCTTACAGACTAGGAGGAGGACTGGGGGGGCACAGGAGCTTACAGACTAGGAGGAGGACTGGGGGACATAGGAGCTTACAGACTAGGAGGACTGGGGGACACAGGAGCTTACAGACTAGGAGGACTGGGGGACACAGGAGTTTACAGACTAGGAGGAGGAGTGGGGGGGACACAGGAGCTTACAGACTAGGAGGAGGACTGGGGGGGCACAGGAGCTTACAGACTAGGAGGACTGGGGGGCACAGGAGCTTACAGACTAGGAGGACTGGGGGGGCACAGAAGCTTACAGACTAGGAGGAGGACTGGGGGGCACAGGAGCTTACAGACTAGGAGGACTGGGGGGGCACAGGAGTTTACAGACTAGGAGAACTGGGGGACATAGGAGCTTACAGACTAGGAGGAGGACTGGGGGGACATAGGAGCTTACACACTAGGAGGACTAAGGGGACACAGGAGCTTACAGACTAGGAGGAGGACTGGGGGACACAGGAGCTTACAGACTAGGAGGACTGGGGGGACACAGGAGCTTACAGACTAGGAGGAGGACTGGGGGACACAGGAGCTTACAGACTAGGAGGAGGACTGGGGGGACACAGGAGCTTACAGACTAGGAAGAGGACTGGGGGGACACAGGAGCTTACAGACTAGGAGGAGGACTGGGGGACATAGGAGCTTACAGACTAGGAGGAGGACTGGGGGGGGGGGCACAGGAGCTTACAGACTAGGAGGACTGGGGGGGACACAGGAGCTTACAGACTAGGAGGACTGGGGGACACAGGATCCTACAGACTAGGAGGACTGGGGGACACAGGAGCTTACAGACTAGGAGGAGGACTGGGGGGACACAGGATCTTACAGACTAGGAGGAGGACTGGGGGACATAGGAGCTTACAGACTAGGAGGAGGACTGGGGGACACAGGAGCTTACAGACTAGGAGGAGGACTGGGGGACATAGGAGCTTACAGACTAGGAGGAGGACTGGGGGGACATAGGAGCTTACAGACTAGGAGGAGGACTGGGGGACACAGGAGCTTACAGACTAGGAGGACTGGGGGGACACAGGAGCTTACAGACTAGGAGGAGGACTGGGGGGACATAGGAGCTTACAGACAAGGAGGACTGGGGGACATAGGAGCTTACAGACTAGGAGGACTGGGGGGGATACAGGAGCTTACAGACTAGGAGGAGGACTGGGGGACACAGGAGCTTACAGACTAGGAGGAGGACTGGGGGACACAGGAGCTTACAGACTAGGAGGACTGGGGGGGGACACAGGAGCTTACAGACTAGGAGGAGGACTGGGGGGACACAGGAGCTTACAGACTAGGAGGACTGGGGGACACAGGAGCTTACAGACTAGGAGGACTGGGGGGGCACAGGAGCTTACAGACTAGGAGGACTGGGGGGACACAGAAGCTTACAGACTAGGAGGACTGGGGGGGGACACAGGAGTTTACAGACTAGGAGGACTGGGGGACACAGGAGCTTACAGACTAGGAGGACTGGGGGGGGACACAGGAGCTTACAGACTAGGAGGACTGGGGGACACAGGAGCTTACAGACTAGGAGGACTGGGGGGGACACAGGAGGTTACAGACTAGGAGGACTGGGGGGGACACAGGAGCTTACAGACTAGGAGGACTGGGGGGGACACAGGAGCTTACAGACTAGGAGGACTGGGGGGGACACAGGAGGTTACAGACTAGGAGGACTGGGGGACATAGTAGCTTACAGACTAGGAGGACTGGGGGACACAGGAGTTTACAGACTAGGAGGACTGGGGGACACAGGAGCTTACAGACTAGGAGGACTGGGGAGACATAGGAGCTTACAGACTAGGAGGAGGACTGGGGACACAGGAGCTTACAGACTAGGAGGAGGACTGGGGGGACACAGGAGCTTACAGACTAGGAGGACTGGGGGACACAGGAGCTTACAGACTAGGAGGAGGACTGGGGGACATAGGAGCTTACAGACTAGGAGGACTGGGGGGACACAGGAGCTTACAGACTAGGAGGACTGGGGGGGATACAGGAGCTTACAGACTATGAGGAGGCCTGGGGGGGGGGGACAGGAGCTTACAGACTAGGAGGAGGACTGGGGGACACAGGAGCTTACAGACTAGGAGGACTGGGGGGACACAGGAGCTTACAGACTAGGAGGACTGGGGGACACAGGAGCTTACAGACTAGGAGGAGGACTGGGGGGTACACAGGAGCTTACAGACTAGGAGGAGGACTGGGGGGGACACAGGAGCTTACAGACTAGGAGGACTGGGGGGGATACAGGAGCTTACAGACTAGGAGGAGGACTGGGGGACACAGGAGCTTACTGTAAGGAACTTACCTTGTCCGGCTCCAGCGGCGTCTCCTTCCAGCTCGGCTCCGGCTGTCGGCTCGGGAGCGCGCCGCTGCTCCGCCCGCCGGAGCCGAGTGACGTCACGGAGACCCGGCGGCGTCCCTAGCAACCGGGGACGCCGTGGGGTCACGTGACCGTCAGCTGGCCGGCCGGCACGCAGCTGATGTGTTTTGCACTCGGGCTGAGTGACAGGTCGCCCGGCCGCTCAGCCTGCAGTGCAACAGCTGCAGTGAGGCTGGACTCAGGAGGCCGGACCAATTAGCCTTTGGTCCGGGCTCCTGGTCCAGTATAAAGTTTCAGTGTAGCCAGCAGGGTATCGCTGGCTATTAGTTGTCCTGATCCCAGCTCCCCAGTCCCTTGTATTCTGTCCTATCCTTCTCCATTTTGTCTTGCCTGGATTCTGACCTTTTGCCTGTCCCCTGACTCTCCGCTCGGTTCTGATTTTGTACTGCGTTGCTCGTTTGGTTCCTGACTCGGCTAGTTGACTCTCCGCATTTTGTTTGTCTGTCTGTCTGCGTTTTATGTTCTGCACGTATCCAGTATAGGGATTGTCTTCGTGGTTGTCCGCGACCGCCTAGGGTCGACTGAGGCAAGTAGGCAGGTGACAGTGGGTGGGGTCTTGTGTCTTATCTTCCCCCAGCCACTCGTGACAGAATAGCCAGCCCTAAAATTTTGTGTGACGTGTGCCAACGATTTGTTATCATGGATCCTATGAAGGCACTAGTGGAACAGATGCAGAATCTGAACACATTGGTTCAGAATCTCGCTGAACGGGTTCAGGAGCAGGAGGCTGCTCCTCGACAGGTTACGATGACCACGCCCTCTCCCCCTGAACCGCCTGTACAACTCCCGGAAAAATTTAAGGGGGATAGAAAGAGTTTTCGAACCTTCAGAGAAGGGTGTCGGTTGTTTTTTCGACTGCGTCCCCGTTCGTCAGGAGATGAGGCCCAAAGAGTGGGAATAATCATGTCCCTCCTGCAGGGTCCCCCACAAGAGTGGGCATTCTCTCTCCCTCCTAACGCCATAGAACTAACTTCTGTGGACTTTTTCTTTTCGGCATTGGGACTATTGTACGATGACCCTGACAGGACTGCAGTGGCCGAGCGACAATTGACGTCCCTAAAACAGGGGAAAAGACCAGTGGAAGATTATTGCGCAGAGTTCCGCCAGTGGTGTATCCCATCTGGTTGGAACGACTCCGCTCTGCGCTACCAGTTCCGGGTGGGTCTCTCTGACCAGTTGAAGGACCTGTTAATAGCTTATCCTCCCCCTGGAACGTTAGAAGAGACAATGACGTTAGCCATTAGGGTAGACCGCCGGATGCGTGACAGACGAAGGGAGAAGTGCACCTCTGAACCCTGTAGTACCTCTTTCTCTCCTGTGTCTTTTCCTAAAAACCCCTCCTCCCTGCTGCCACCACCGGAGGAACCTATGCAAATTGGCGCCACCGATGCAAGAACTAGACGAGCCCATCGGATGCAGCATAATCTTTGCTTATACTGCGGCAAAGCTGGACACCGGGTTCGGGAATGTACCTCCAGGCCTGGAACATCGTCGGAAAACTCCAGCGCCTGAGTGACTATCGAGGGGGTCACTCAGGCGCACAGGTACCACTCGATAAGAATAAATTGATGGTTCCCATCTCGCTATGCTTGGGCGAGAGATGTATCTCGGGGTTTGCCCATGTTGACTCAGGGGCATCCGCTAATTTTGTTAATTCCGGGTTTTGGTCCGGTCTGGGGGTATGCCCGCTTCAGCTTAAATGCCCGCTGAGTATCACGGGGGCGGATTTTACCCCATTGGCCCAAGGAAGGGTAAAATATATTACTCCTCCTCTCGAAGTAAAAGTGGGGTCGATCCATTCTGAGTGTCTAGATTTTTTGGTTATGGACAATTTGTCCTCTGATGTTATTTTAGGTTTACCGTGGTTGACCCAGCATAACCCTGTGTTTGATTGGGTAAACAGAGAACTTGTCCAATGGGGACCAGGTTGTGCCGCCCATTGTATTTCTTTGAATTTAACCGAATGTTCTTCGTTAGAAGGAGAGCTCCCTGAATTTCTATCTGATTTTTTTGATGTCTTTGATGAAAAATCGGTGGACGAGCTACCTCCTCATCGTCCATACGATTGTGCGATTGATCTAGTTCCTGAATCCAAGTACCCGAAAGGACGCATTTTTAACTTGTCTAAACCAGAGAGAGAGGCTATGCGTGATTATGTTAAAGAGAGTCTACATAAGGGTCACATCCGTCCTTCCTGTTCTCCCCTTGGTGCTGGGTTTTTCTTTGTGGGCAAAAAGGATGGTGGCTTACGCCCTTGCATTGACTATCGGGAATTAAATAAAATCACGATTAAAAATCAACATCCTCTCCCTCTGATTCCTAATTTGTTTGATCAGATTGTAGGGGCCCGGTGGTTCTCCAAAATTGACCTCCGGGGGGCCTATAATTTGATTCGTATAAAGGAGGGCGATGAATGGAAAACTGCCTTCAATACCCCCGAAGGACACTTCGAATACCTTGTCATGCCCTTCGGGTTGTGTAATGCACCTGCAGTTTTTCAACGTTTTGTTAACGATGTGTTTCGCGACTACCTGGGACGTTTTTTAGTGGTATACCTGGATGATATCCTGATTTTCTCTCCAGATTGGTCTTCGCATGTTGGTCATGTTCGTAAGGTTATGGAACTCCTAAGACTTAACCATTTGTTTGCTAAATTGTCAAAGTGCCAGTTTGGTGTTCAGGAGGTCTCTTTTTTGGGATATAAAATCACCCCTAGTTCTTTTGGGATGGATCCCCTTAAGGTGACGGCCATTACCAAGTGGCGCCCAAGGAATCTTAAAGCTTTACAGAGATTTTTGGGATTTGCTAACTATTACAGAAAATTTATTAAGGGGTTTTCAGTGATTGCTAAGCCCTTAACAGATCTTACCAGAAAGGGAGCTGATGTGGATAACTGGACTCCTGAAGCCATTCTGGCATTTGACAAACTTAAAAGATGTTTTTCTGTAGCTCCGGTGTTGATTCAACCTGACTTTGAGCAACCTTTTATTGTCGAGGTGGATGCCTCAGAGGTAGGGGTGGGGGCTGTTCTTTCACAGGGTCCTGAAACTCTCACCAATCTCCGACCCATTGCCTATTTCTCTAGAAAGTTCTCCAAAGCAGAATGCAACTATGATATAGGCAATAGGGAACTCCTTGCCATTAAGTGGGCGTTCGATGAATGGAGGCACTTTCTAGAGGGGGCTAAACACAAAGTTAAGGTTTTAACCGACCACAAAAACCTTGTTTATTTAGATAAAGCTAAGCGTCTTACTCCACGACAGGCCAGATGGGCACTCTTTTTCACACGGTTTAACTTTGAAATCACCTTCAGACCGGGTTCCAAAAATGTAAGGGCAGATGCTTTATCTCGTAGTTTCGACGTCAATGAAGTCCCCATAAAGGAGTCTGAAACCATCTTATCTCCGGGGGTGGTGGTGGCTATACTGCAGCCCGATCTGGCTGCCCAAGTCGTCCAGTCTCAATCTATGGCGCCTAGAAATACCCCGGAGAACAAACTGTTTGTTCCCCCAAATCTTCGTTTGAGAGTCCTGGAAGAAACACATTGTTCAGTTTTGGCAGGTCATCCAGGTATTGCTGGTACTAAGTATTTATTATCTCGTCATTATTGGTGGCCATCTTGGGTCAGAGATACTAAGCTGTTTGTGGAGGCTTGTGAGATTTGCGCCAGGTCCAAGGTTCCTCGCAGATTACCCGAGGGACTTCTCCAACCCCTACCGGTACCTGCTAGACCGTGGACCCACATCTCAATGGACTTCATAACTGATTTACCACCCTCTAAGGGTAAAACTGTGATTTGGGTGGTGGTTGATAGGTTCTCTAAGATGTGCCATTTAATTCCTCTCAGCAAGCTTCCTAATGCTCGTACCTTGGCTTCTCTTTTTATTAATCATATCTTACGTTTACATGGTGTACCAGAGAATATTGTTTCTGACAGGGGAGTACAATTTGTGTCTAAATTCTGGAGGGAGTTTTGTGGTCGCCTGGGCATATCCTTGTCCTTTTCTTCAGCTTTCCATCCGCAGTCCAATGGTCAGACGGAAAGGGTTAACCAGTCACTGGAACAGTTCTTGAGATGTTTTGTTGCAGGGTCACAGGAGAAATGGAGAGAATACCTGTCTTTGGCAGAGTTTGCCCTGAATAATCGTGAAAGTCAGTCTCTCAAAATGTCACCATTTTTTTGTAATTTTGGGTTTAATCCTCGTTGTTCTTCTGTACATGCGGCCGAGTCCATTAATCCATCCGCCGAAAAAATCTACAGAAAACTGTGCACAGTTTGGGCCCAGGCTCTTCAGAACCTGGTTAAAGCCCAAGAAAATTGTAAAAAACAATCAGACAAAAGACGTATATCTGGCCCTGAGTACAGGGTAGGTGACAAGGTATGGCTCTCTACTAAAAACTTGAGATTGAAAACACCATCTGGTAAACTTTCTCCTAAATATATTGGTCCTTATGCCATAGTAAAAGTTGTCAACTCAGTTTCGTTTAAGTTACTGTTGCCTAAGAGTCTAAAAATTCACGATGTCTTCCATAAGTCTCTGTTAAAAAAATATATTAATCCCGTGTTACCGTCTGCTCCTCCTGCTCCTTTGATTATTCAGGGTGAACTTGAATATGAGGTAGAGAGGATTCTGGATTCTCGCCGAGTTCAGAGTTCTTTACAGTATCTGGTTCATTGGAGAGGATTTGGCCCAGAGGAGCGCACTTGGGTAGCAAGTAGGGATATGCATGCACCTCGCCTCATTCGGCAATATCATTTGCACAACCCGTCTAAACCAGGTCCTGTTACTAAGGGTCCTGAGGCCCCTCATAGGGGAGGGGGTAATGTAAGGAACTTACCTTGTCCGGCTCCAGCGGCGTCTCCTTCCAGCTCGGCTCCGGCTGTCGGCTCGGGAGCGCGCCGCTGCTCCGCCCGCCGGAGCCGAGTGACGTCACGGAGACCCGGCGGCGTCCCTAGCAACCGGGGACGCCGTGGGGTCACGTGACCGTCAGCTGGCCGGCCGGCACGCAGCTGATGTGTTTTGCACTCGGGCTGAGTGACAGGTCGCCCGGCCGCTCAGCCTGCAGTGCAACAGCTGCAGTGAGGCTGGACTCAGGAGGCCGGACCAATTAGCCTTTGGTCCGGGCTCCTGGTCCAGTATAAAGTTTCAGTGTAGCCAGCAGGGTATCGCTGGCTATTAGTTGTCCTGATCCCAGCTCCCCAGTCCCTTGTATTCTGTCCTATCCTTCTCCATTTTGTCTTGCCTGGATTCTGACCTTTTGCCTGTCCCCTGACTCTCCGCTCGGTTCTGATTTTGTACTGCGTTGCTCGTTTGGTTCCTGACTCGGCTAGTTGACTCTCCGCATTTTGTTTGTCTGTCTGTCTGCGTTTTATGTTCTGCACGTATCCAGTATAGGGATTGTCTTCGTGGTTGTCCGCGACCGCCTAGGGTCGACTGAGGCAAGTAGGCAGGTGACAGTGGGTGGGGTCAGATTTAGGGCCCACTGTCTTGTGTCTTATCTTCCCCCAGCCACTCGTGACACTTACAGACTAGGAGGAGGACTGGGGGACACAGGAGCTTACAGACTAGGAGGACTGGGGGGGACACAGGAGCTTACAGACTAGGAGGAGGACTGGGGGACACAGGAGCTTACAGACTAGGAGGACTGGGGGGGACACAGGAGGTTACAGACTAGGAGGACTGGGGGGGACACAGGAGCTTACAGACTAGGAGGACTGGGGGACACAGGAGCTTACAGACTAGGAGGACTGGGGGGGACACAGGAGGTTACAGACTAGGAGGACTGGGGGGGACACAGGAGCTTACAGACTAGGAGGACTGGGGGACACAGGAGCTTACAGACTAGGAGGACTGGGGGGGCACAGGAGCTTACAGACTAGGTGGAGGACTGGGGGGCACAGGAGTTTACAGACTAGGAGGAGAACTGGGGGCACAGGAGCTTACAGACTAGGAGGACTGGAGGACATAGGAGCTTACAGACTAGGAGGACTGGGGGGTACACAGGAGCTTACAGACTAGGAGGAGGACTGGGGGGACATAGGAGCTTACACACTAGGAGGACTGGGGGGACACAGGAGCTTACAGACTAGGAGGAGGACTGGGGGCACAGGAGCTTACAGACTAGGAGGACTGGGGGGGACATAGGAGTTTACAGACTAGGAGGACTGGGGGGGCACAGGATCTTACAGACTAGGAGGACTGGGGGACATAGGAGCTTACAGACTAGGAGGAGGACTGGGGGACACAGGAGCTTACAGACTAGGAGGACTGGGGGGACACAGGAGCTTACAGACTAGGAGGAGGACTGGGGGGACACAGGAGTTTACAGACTAGGAGGAGGACTGGGGGGACACAGGAGTTTACAGACTAGGAGGACTGGGGGGGACACAGGAGCTTACAGACTAGGAGGACTGGGGGGGACACAGGAGCTTACAGACTAGGAGGACTGGGGGACACAGGAGCTTACAGACTAGGAGGACTGGGGGGGGGCACAGGAGCTTACAGACTAGGAGGACTGGGGGGACACAGGAGCTTACAGACTAGGAGGAGGACTGGGGGACACAGGAGCTTACAGACTAGGAGGAGGACTGGGGGGACACAGGAGCTTACAGACTAGGAGGAGGACTGGGGGGACACAGGAGCTTACAGACTAGGAGGAGGACTGGGGGGACAGGAGCTTACAGACTAGGAGGACTGGGGGGGGGGACACAGGAGCTTACAGACTAGGAGGACTGGGGACACAGGAGCTTACAGACTAGGAGGACTGGGGACATAGGAGTTTACAGACTAGGAGGACTGGGGGACACAGGAGCTTACAGACTAGGAGGACTGGGGGGCACAGGAGTTTATAGACTAGGAGGACTGGGGACATAGGAGTTTACAGACTAGGAGGACTGGGGGACACAGGAGCTTACAGACTAGGAGGACTGGGGGGACACAGGAGTTTACAGACTAGGAGGACTGGGGACACAGGAGCTTACAGACTAGGAGGACTGGGGACACAGGAGCTTACAGACTAGGAGGACTGAATCAATCCTTCTAGCCTGTAAGATCTTGTGACCCCCCATTATACTAAGATCCTGGGAAAGCTGGGTGGCCTCAGTCATACAACAATATAAGATGCAGGAAAGCTGGGTGACTTCTGAATGGCAGTAAGTGTTAAAATACCACCTGTGGTCTGTGCCGGGGGCGGGGCTTGAGACCAGGGGGCGGGGCTTATCGGTACATACTCCGGACAGGTCCAGTGGGCTAATCCTCTGTCAGTGGGCCCCCAGCTTCAATTCCCCCCTCCACACACCTCCAGCTCGCTACTACTTACATCCATGGTGCAGGTGCTGCTCCCAGCCTCCACACACTCTGCCTGGGGAGAGGCTGGATGCTTGTGAAGTGGGCACTGGCTCCTGGGCTCCCCCGCAGACAGGGCCAGCAGAGCATGGAGTGCAGCCTGTAGCTGCTTCCTGTAAGACCCGGTCACTCTGCACTGTGCACTGTCTCACAGGAAGCAGCTACAGCCCTCCTCCTTCCCGACCACCACCAGCCCCGCACTGCCACAGGTGTCACAGAGCGCCGACACTTGTGTCTTCAGCTCCTTCCCCTTCACTGCTCTCCTCAGCCGGGGGGCCCCTGTCACGTGATCTGAACTAGGGGGCCCGGTGCACGTGCACCATATGCACCTAGGTTAAAGCGGCCCTGTATGTGTCACCTGTAGTCAGGGGCGTAACTAGAAATGGCTGGGCCCCATAGCAAACTTTTGATTGGGGCCCCCCCTCCTCGACCAACCACTATGCCATCAACACACCCAGCTCTACACAGGTTCTATACACCATATAAATTACACTGCAGTTATATTAAGTGACTCACAGGGGACGCCTTCTCTCATTAGAGTTGTTTCCTTTTAATTTTCTTCTCCATCTGTCCTGGGCCATTATAAGAACTCCGAGCCACGAATCCACAGAATCTGCCAGACAGACAAATTAGGCTCTGTGTAGACAGCTTATAGATTGCCCCTTGTTCAGTCCTCCATATAGATGGCCCCATGTGCATCTACTATAGTAGAGATCCCGCTCTGTGTAATCCATTTATAGTAGATGACACCCTCTGTGCATCACCTATATCAGAGGTAGGGAATCTCTGCTCTCCAGCTTCTGCAAAACTACAACTCCCATCATGTATGGACAGTCAAAAATAAAGCTGTAGTTTTGCAATAGCTGGAGAGCCAAGGTTCCCTATCCCTGCCCTACAGTATATGGTCCCCTCTGTGTAGTCCTCTTAGATGACCCCTCTGTGTCAACCCCCCCCCAGTGTAGTTCCCCTTATAGATGCCCCCTAGTCCCCTTCATAAATGGCCCCTCTGCGTAGTTCCCCTTTTAGATGGCCCACATTCCCCATATTCCCCATAAAGGTAGCCCCCAGTGTTGTCCATCCCCGTCCCGCATAAAGGTAGCCCCCAGTGTTGTCCATCCCGGTCCCGCATATAGGTAGCCCCCAGTGTTGTCCATCCCCCATATAGGTAGCCCCCAGTGTTGTGCATTCCCATCCCCCATATAGCCCCCAGTATTGTGCATCCCCCATATAGCCCCCAGTATTGTGCATCCCCCATATAGCCCCCAGTATTGTGCATCCCCCATATAGCCCCCAGTATTGTGCATCCCCCATATAGCCCCCAGTATTGTGCATCCCCCCATATAGCCCCCAGTATTGTGCATCCCCCATATAGCCCCCAGTATTGTGCATCCCCCATATAGCCCCCAGTATTGTGCATCCCCCCATATAGCCCCCAGTATTGTGCATCCCCCATATAGCCCCCAGTATTGTGCATCCCCCATATAGCCCCCAGTATTGTGCATCCCCCATATAGCCCCCAGTATTGTGCATCCCCCACATAGCCCCCAGTATTGTGCATCCCCCATATGTACCCAGTGTTGTCCATCCTTAGCCCCCAGTATTGTGCATCCCCATCCCCACATAGCCCCCAGTATTGTGCATCCCCTTCCCCACATAGCCCCCAGTATTGTCCATCCCCAGCCCCCACATAGCCCCCAGTATTGTGCATCCCCTTCCCCACATAGCCCCCAGTATTGTGCATCCCCTTCCCCACATAGCCCCCAGTATTGTGCATCCCCTTCCCCACATAGCCCCCAGTATTGTGCATCCCCTTCCCCACATAGCCCCCAGTATTGTGCATCCCCTTCCCCACATAGCCCCCAGTATTGTGCATCCCCTTCCCCACATAGCCCCCAGTATTGTCCATCCCCAGCCCCCACATAGCCCCCAGTATTGTGCATCCTCAGCCCCCACATAGCCCCCAGTATTGTGCATCCCCTTCCCCACATAGCCCCCAGTATTGTGCATCCCCTTCCCCACATAGCCCCCAGTATTGTCCATCCCCAGCCCCCACATAGCCCCCAGTATTGTGCATCCCCAGCCCCCACATAGCCCCCAGTATTGTGCATCCCCTTCCCCACATAGCCCCCAGTATTGTGCATCCCCTTCCCCACATAGCCCCCAGTATTGTCCATCCCCAGCCCCCACATAGCCCCCAGTATTGTGCATCCCCTTCCCCACATAGCCCCCAGTATTGTGCATCCCCTTCCCCACATAGCCCCCAGTATTGTGCATCCTCAGCCCCCACATAGCCCCCAGTATTGTGCATCCCCTTCCCCACATAGCCCCCAGTATTGTGCATCCCCTTCCCCACATAGCCCCCAGTATTGTGCATCCCCTTCCCCACACAGCCCCCAGTATTGTGCATCCCCTTCCCCACATAGCCCGCTGTGTTGTGCATCCCCTTCCCCACATAGCCCCCAGTATTGTGCATCCCCTTCCCCACATAGCCCGCAGTGTTGTGCATCCCCTTCCCCACATAGCCCCCAGTATTGTGCATCCCCTTCCCCACATAGCCCCCAGTATTGTGCATCCCCTTCCCCACATAGCCCCCAGTATTGTGCATCCCCTTCCCCACATAGCCCCCAGTATTGTGCATCCCCTTCCCCACATAGCCCCCAGTATTGTCCATCCCCAGCCCCCACATAGCCCCCAGTATTGTGCATCCTCAGCCCCCACATAGCCCCCAGTATTGTGCATCCCCTTCCCCACATAGCCCCCAGTATTGTGCATCCCCTTCCCCACATAGCCCCCAGTATTGTCCATCCCCAGCCCCCACATAGCCCCCAGTATTGTGCATCCCCTTCCCCACATAGCCCCCAGTATTGTGCATCCCCTTCCCCACATAGCCCCCAGTATTGTGCATCCTCAGCCCCCACATAGCCCCCAGTATTGTGCATCCCCTTCCCCACATAGCCCCCAGTATTGTGCATCCCCTTCCCCACATAGCCCCCAGTATTGTGCATCCCCTTCCCCACACAGCCCCCAGTATTGTGCATCCCCTTCCCCACATAGCCCGCAGTGTTGTGCATCCCCTTCCCCACATAGCCCCCAGTATTGTGCATCCCCTTCCCCACATAGCCCGCAGTGTTGTGCATCCCCTTCCCCACATAGCCCCCAGTATTGTGCATCCCCTTCCCCACATAGCCCCCAGTATTGTGCATCCCCTTCCCCACATAGCCCCCAGTATTGTGCATCCCCTTCCCCACATAGCCCGCAGTGTTGCTCCTCTGATTAAAAAAACAAACAAACACATAACTCACCTAACCCCACGCTCCCCCGTCGGTCGCCGGTCTCCTCTTCTCTCTGCCTCCGCCCGATGAGCAGCCCTCTGGTGAAGTCCCGGCAGCGTCATCGCTGAGCGCTCAGTGTGCGCCGCGGCGGCTGGGACTTCCGGTTTGTGTTCTTAGTACCGGAAGTCCCAGCCGCGGCGGCGCACACTGAGTGCTCAGCGATGACGCTGCCGGGACTTCACCAAAGAGCTGGTGGGACACTCTTGTGATCGCAAGCAGAATGCTTGCTTGCGGTCACAAGAATGATTGACAGAGCGGGAAGCCTATGGCTTCTCGCGCTGTCAGTCAGAACACTGAACACCCGGGAGGCCCGCTCGGCCGCCGGGTGTTGCAAGCGTTCATCTTCGGGGGGCCAAGGCCACGGGCCCGCTGATGTTAGGGGCCCCGTAGCAGCCGCTACGGCTGCTACGGCGGTAGTTCCGCCCCTGCCTGTAGTTATGTTCAAGAGCCACAGGACATGAGCACATCTATGAAATCCAATCCAAGAAAAAGAATATGTCTTATTGTCCCAATCATAGACAAACAAAAAAACTATTATTTGACTAAAACAGTTAAATAAACAATCCAAATGCTGGATGGAAAATAAAGTAAACTTTTGAAATAATAAAACAACAACTTTAAATCCATCTTTAGGCTATGATCACACTACGTAAGTCACCGGACGTAGGGCATTCCGTGAATAAGCGGCCAGAGACTTACGTTGTTTGCGTACAATGGAAAGTATACGATGTACGGCTGCACAGTTCACACTACGTACGAACTTGCGCCCGGATCGTACGCGGCGCCGTAAAAAATGAACCAGACCATTGTTTGAGGACAAAAATGCTGTAACTTACGCCCGTAGCGTTACATGCAGTCCCGTACGTAGTGGTGATTTCTTCGTTTTGCCAGCTTTTTGTGCCGATCCAAAAGGTTCTGTGGGGTGTCCGGGGCTAGGCGAAGATTTCCAAGTAAAATACCGCTGTCAGATCGCTATGTAGGGTGCTCGGGAAGCGTAAGTAGACTACGGGCGTAAGTTTGCGGTCCGTATGTAGCCAGCTGCAACTTGCGTAAATTCCCGGCCGGAGTTTAACACATATATGTGCGGCCGGACATATACGTAGTGTGAACATAGCCTTAGATAGCAAATGTGAACCATTCCTTCTGGCAAATGTGTTTTAAGGCCCTATTACACAAAGTGATTATCACCCATATTTGGCCCATAATTGGCCATTACGGCCGATAATCGCTTAGCATAATAAAAGGCAATGATCAGCCGACATGCACAACTGGATTTTAGTAATTGTATGGTGGTATTCGTCACTATGCAGTGGTCAGTTCAGCTGTCAGTTATCTCTCCTTTCTGGCCCTCGTCCTCCCCATGCACAGGAATGTTTAGCGCGGCTGAGCGTTCCTGTGTTCTCTATGTATGGGGAGGGGTAAACTGCAGGTTGACTGCAGCTTATCTCTCTAAGAGAAAAGGGGTTGGGTGGTGATTTTTCATCCCGCCTGACCCCTATCTCCACTAACATCATTTTTCCGTCAGGATAGTCCCATAAACCTTATACTGACAGCTGTGAGTTTTATCTAATTTGTTCATAGAACATTTTTCAATGGACATTTACTAAACTTTCTCAATAAAAACATGAACAGTACTACGGTGTGAGTGCTATCAGTTAGCTTAGATTGTCTCTAGCTGTGACTCAGAGAACTATATATAGCTTTGTGTCAGATATCTGGGACCGCATGTTATGTTATAGTCCACATACCTCAGAAGGTTAAAGATTACCTTGTATCACTGCTATCCCTATAATTGATTTTCCTATGTGCCATGTGGAGGGTCATAGTCCATTATTATTATGGACATCTCTAAGCTGAACGCCAACACATCGGCAATAAGAAAATACATTTAGGTTTACAATCACTTCCCAGTCAATCAATACAATGATCGGGGTAGATGTAATGTTGATGATGCTTGGACTGTAGTTACAGGCCTAGGCCTTATTCAAACAACCTGCAATGTTGTCTGTAATTGTGAATCCGCAATCACGGATCAACTTATTGCCCATTGATTTATATGGGCAATAAATTATATTGCAGATCCAAAATACCACCAAAAAATAGGACATAGCCTAATGTGGATTGTGATTGCAGTATGGTATGGTATCCGCATTTTTGCGGACGTCATGGATGTCACATCCATAATGTCTGTTCAAATCTAAGCAAACTAGTTAATTTTTTTTTTATCAGTTCAACATTTTTGCTTACAGATATGGATATGGATGCAATAACGGACCATATTTCTCAGATCCCGGAGTGAAAATAGCAGACCTTTATGCGGACAGTGAAAAATAACTGAACGTGTGAATGAGGCCTTAGGGCCCTATTCCACGGGACGATTATCGTTCGCATAATCGTTAACGATAAACGATCCAAACAACTGCTATTGCGAAAGACCTGAAATAGTTCACTAATTTACATGGAATGATAATCGTTACTTATGATCCTTCTTGCGGTTGTCTTGTTGTCGCTATTGCGTTCATCACTACTGCGAACAACCGAACAACGTCTTATTTAATGCGAACAATTTGCGAACGAGCAACGATAAAAGTAGGTCCAGGTCTTATTAAACAATCAACGATTTCTCGTTCGGTCGTTAATTGCTATTCAACTGAACGATTATCGTTTAGATTCGAACGACTTAACGGTAATCTGAACGATAATTGTCCCGTGGAATAGGGCCCTTAGACATTTGTCTGTGTGTAAAGGGGAAGTGTTCTGAATTCCATCATAGCCAAATCATCTATACGATCTTTGCTGTCCTCCATATTGTCCTCTGCTGTCCTCTATGTCTCTGTCTTTTATATTGTTGTATAGTTGTCGTTGTTACAGCAGAGGTCAGGCCACATAGGAAGACATGGATTGAGTCTTCACATCATCAAGGCATGAAAGGCTTATGGTCACTTTGGTCTCTTCCATGCTCCTAGCCTTTGAGTCAGTACACCTGACTTTAGTTGATAGACCCCATTGTAGCCGCTCTACCTGCTACCCTAGTAGTAGTTGACCATGGAATGTGGCTTCATCAACATCTGAGGTTGGGACTAATTGGCATTTGTTTGTCCTGATGTACATACCCATATGTGTATCAATTTCCACAGAATTCTCATTCAACAAGAAATAGATAGATTTAGCGTCGGACTGGCCCGTAATATCTTCCCGTGGGCCCCAGCTTTACAACCTGCACTTACACTGACTGACCTGTTGTTTCTCACTGGTTCTTCATCGGTGGGCCCCCATGATCATTTCCTCTGGTGGCCCCAGATACCCCAGTCCGACACTGGATGGATTAAGTTCATACCCTCCAGTATATGCTTTAGTTTTTAACAATGGATGTTTTTAGGCTGAGAGACAAAAGATCAACCTAGGGTTTGCTTTTGGTAAAGATTCATGTTTGCAGCCTTATCTTTCTCTCCGGATATTGGTGCTCTCGGTGAGAGGGGAAGCCATGGCTACCTATATTGCTCCCATCCAAACTTCCATTTTGGAATCAGAAATCAGTGCATGGTGGATGACTGGTTTGGTGCCTCGTCTTAACATCTATGCTCCACGGAATACTTCCTTTTTGTATAGCATATATACTATATGCCTAAACATGTAATAGTTTCAAGGATATGTCTACACTATACAGAAAAAAAAAGTGGCACCATGGTTTTGTTCCATGTCATATGATATATGGCGTAGCTGGTGCCAACCAAATTACTTGTTTGAATGGGTTTACTTTGCGCCATTGAAGTGCACAGCTTTCATGATATATGTGACCTTTCTATAAAGACTGAAAACATCTGACCCTGCAAAGTAGTATAAGAATAGGAGAGCACAGCTAAAACATGAGTGGAAATTTCCTATAGTTCTGTATTCATAATGCATGAGCAAGTGGGTGAAAGGGACAGAAGAGAGCAAGAGAGATGAAGCGATTCTGCAATAAACACGTTTTCTGGAGAGACCCGCCGGCTGCTGGGAGGAATGTGTGTGAGATCGTGCTGGGGCGGTGTTAATGGGGGTCATTTATTAACAAGCACATGGCAATATTGTGTTTGGATAGGATATAGAGAGCCTGTTTCTCTGCCCCTCTACTGCTGTGGTGCAGAGAAACATCCTTAATACGTTACAAATAGCAGGGACTACAGAAGTGGAGAAGGCACTGCTCACACTGCGAAGGGCACTGGCTACCACTAGAGGTGATGTCCTGGGCTAAGAGCCATATTACACAGCCCGATATTCTATCTCAGCGAGCACCGATTTTCTAAACACAGCTCGACACAGTAACAGCACAGATCGTTAGTGATGTCCATGCAGCCCTTGCAGCATAGATAGAAAATAATTAAGCAATACGTTACCTCTCCACACTCCCCGGCTTCCCTCCATCTTTCAGGGTTCTCCCTGCAGCCGCTGAGATGTCTCTATGAGTGCTGGGGAAGCAGGACTCACAGGCTTTCTTTATAAGTGGCTTGAGGGACGTACAGGCTTCCTGTTTGAGTAGGCAGGGAGGCATGACTCAGAGGCTTTCTCAATGAGTAGGTTGGTGACGCAAGGTTTACAATACAGTGCCCCATTAGAACATCAGAGATCCATGCATCATATTAATGTAAATTACAAACTACTCACCTTAACCCCACCCTGACTCTGACCCCCAGTGCTGATATGTGACCCTACTACCTGATGCTGATAAGTGACACCCACAATGACCTTGACCAGTGAATTAAATCAAAGTTAAAAAGTCACACATTATTTGAGTATCTGATCCAGCTAGCAGATGCCATGTGCCTAATGCTCATGCTGGCTTTGAGCTGTGAAAGACATCATTTAAGTTGTTATGTGAGACATAGTTAGCACATACAGAGGCTTACATGCACTATTACTGTGTAATGTCCACATTGAAAATAACTGGAATTAAAGTGTACCTATCAGATACAGATCACGGGACTAGCCAGATATACCTTGGTCTACTAGGCATTGCTCCCACCTAGCCAGAATCCTACTCCATACTGATGAGGGGCAACACTCTAAAATGGCTGTCTGTGGATGGATACCTGGATTTGGTATTTCCCTCTTCACATCATCAGACTCATAATTGAATTGGATATTGACTGAACGGGCCACTTACTATGGTGGTTTTGGTGGTCTCCGTACAGAAGCCACTCCTGTGCTAGTTCCTGTGCTATCCCTCCCAGGAGGGATATCTGGCTAGTCCAATGTTTTGAGACTTGTAACTGAGGCTCTGCGGACCTTCTTACATATTGATGTTTCCCAGTTGGCAATGCATCTAGGATTTCACTGTATTGAGCGCTTTAACCAACAGCCGACAATGTCTTCTTTGGCTGGTTAGATACCAGGATCAAAATGACATGTCATCATCAGGGGTCACAGTCAGGTATAAAAGTCGCGAGCCAGGTTTCAGCATCAGGGGTCATTGTCAGGTATCAGAGTCACATGTCAGCATCAGTGGCACAGAGTTAGGGGTTAAAGTCAGGTACCTGCCAGATGTCAGAGTCAACAGTGGAAGTCAGGAGTCAGGGTCAAAATTCAGAGTCACGTGTCGGTATCATTGATCAGAGTCAGGAATTACAGAAGTCAAGTGTCAGCATCGGGGTTCAAAGTCAGGGGTCAGAGTAATTTGTTAAAAAAATTTATATATAATGCTTGACTCTGATATCTAATTATTAACTAATATGGAAATAGGAGTTCTTTATGAGTTGGTGTGGGAAGCAGGACTCTCTATGAGTGGTCAGAGGAAGTCACAGGTTTTCTATGAGTGCTGGGGGAGGCAGGACTCACAGGCTTTCTCTATGAGTGGTCAGGGGAAGTCACAGGCTTTATGAGTGGTCAGGGGAAGTCACAGGCTTTCTCTATGAGTGGTTTGGGAGGCAGGACTCACAGGCTTTCTCTATGAGTGCTGGGGGAGGCAGGACTCACAGGCCTTCTCTATGAGTGGTGGGGGAGGCAGGTCTCACAGGCTTTCTCTATGAGTGGTTTGGGAGGCAGGACTCACAGGCTTTCTCTATGAGTGGTTGGGGAGGCAGGGCTCACAGGCTTTCTCTATGAGTGGTTGGGGAGGCAGGGCTCACAGGCTTTCTCTATGAGTGGTTGGGGAGGCAGGACTCACAGGCTTTCTCTATGACTGGTTTGGGAGGCAGGACTTACAGGCTTTCTCTATGACTGGTTTGGGAGGCAGGACTTACAGGCTTTCTCTATGAGTGGTTTGGGAGGCAGGACTCACAGGCTTTCTCTATGAGTGGTTGGGGAGCAGGACTCACAGGCTTTCTCTATGAGTGCTGGGGGAGGCAGGTCTCACAGGCTTTCTCTATGAGTGGTTTGGGAGGCAGGTCTCACAGGCTTTCTCTATGAGTGCTGGGGGAGGCAGGACTCACAGGCTCTCTATGAGTGGTGGGGGAGCAGGACTCACAGGCTTTCTCTATGAGTGCTGGGGGAGGCAGGACTCACAGGCTTTCTCTATGAGTGGTTGGGGAGACAGGACTCACAGGCTTTCTCTATGAGTGGTTGGGGAGGCAGGACTCATAGTCTTTCTTTATAAGTTCAGGCAGCCGTTAACTCTTTGCATGCAAGTACTGTACCACATCATAGAAAGCTCAGTGTCTCTTTCTCTATCATTTGCCTTCCTCCGATCAGAAGATCTGACAGGGCCACTGTTAATTTGGACTGGAAATATTGGCCACATATCAATAAATCAGCATCCACTGGTTAAGAGTTATGTTTTATTTCTGTACAGAGGTTTTTGAATTGAGTGGTGGCAACCAGTTTTGCAAATGGGCAACAAAAAGTGCAGCCATATTAGTTGGCACCTGTGAAAATGGTAATGTTTCACAACTAGCTTTGCCGAGCATTCATGTTATCTGAATGGAAAGAGGGATAAGCCGCTACCAGCTGGTGGTGGTTTATCTCTATAAGGATGAAAAGATTGGGTAGTGGAAATCCAACTTGCCCAATCCTTTGCTTCCCCCAACAGCATCATTTTGGAGAGCTAAGAGACCCCATACACATAAGACAATAAGAGATCTGGCACATGTGTATATCTATGAGCGGACCCAGTATTACCTTCTCTTTCTCTGACCGGGTCTGCTCCTTGCTGATTATATGACCATTGCCTCCCCTCCGGTCTCTATATAAATCCATTGCTTTTATGAGGACAAATAAAATATTTATTTAGAGGCCGGAGGCTGCTTATGACCTAAACAAGGGACTGTGTCTCCTTCAGAAAATCTGTCCAACTATTGTAAGTTGTACGTTGCTAGAAACAGAGCTGATTTATTAGGGTTTAGGCTTTCATTAGCTTCCAAGCCAAATAATATAATGTGCTGCAATACTGAAATGCATTATGCCCATTGTAAGTGCAAAATAAATGAGCTGGGGATAAGAAACACATGCCACTGGCGGATTTACAGGGCTGGGAGGATTAACTCTTATTACAGCTGGAAGTGAGTGCTGTAATGTTACATGGTAAATGGGGACTTGCCCTTCATTATGTTATATCATTTTTGCATCATTCTGATTTTCGAGAAGCTTTAGAGACCAAGCATCTCCCAGATGTGTCTGATTCTTATGTCTTGTCTGAGATCAGTGGTGCCAAAAGCGACAGGATACCACTTATTGCTATAACTATGGAGGGATAGTAGGTAGCCCCTTACTTTTAAGGACTGTGGGGTCCTGGAAGTCAGACCACAACCAGTCAGAAAACAATCTACATGTAATTTTGAAATTGTGTGTGAGCTGTTCACTCCATCTCCCCCTATCTTCCGAGATATCTCATGTAAACAGTGTCCCTGGCTGACTGTCTCTGCCGGGAGGGTTAATCACAGTGAGGTCACCAGCAACTTGACCTCAGATTAACCCTTGTTAATGTAGAGTGTAAAGACACTGTTTACATAAACCTTCTCGGAAGGGAGGATGGGGAGATGGAGTGAACAGCTCACACACAGTTTTCTGTGTCTTTAGCAAAAAAACAGCAGCTCAGAACTGGGGGAAGGAGACTGAAACAGTAATAACAAGTATGAAATTAATTTTTAATTTCCAGGAGGGGGTATGATTCAACATGTATTTTACCTGACCAGAATACCCCTTTAATATCAGTGTCCAGTGGCTACATAATAGTATCAACCACTTCTGATGCCTATTGTACATATAGAAAGTATCTATAGAGCATCTATAGAGCCCTATAGATGCCATCATATTGCCCACATATTATACATATATATGCTTTTTACATAAAAAATAATAAATTTCATACTTACCTGTGTTCCCCTAGTATCCTGTAGCCTTCTGTCCGTGTTTCCTAATCAGTACTGATGCATCTGGCTCTGTCTCTTCCATGACAGGCTGCTCAGCCAATCACTGGCTGAGAAAAGACAGCCCTGATCAGTGACTGGCTAAGCGGCCTGTCATTGTAGAGATGGAGCCAGAAGTATCAGGGTGAGCAAGGAACAGTGGCAGAAGGCTGCAGGACACAGGGACAGCATAGGTAAGTATGAACTTTATTATTTTTTCACTGTCATCGGCCGTAATGTAACAATGCATGGCTGGCGGCTGATAATTTTTAAGCACATTTAAATCACAGCGATCAGCCGATGATTGTTTCTTTACTACACAGAGTGATAATCGGCCTAATGTAATCTCTAGGCTCCCTATCAGCATTTTGAGGTCAATTGTTCTCCAGGCTTCTGACTATTGGACCATGTACTGTTAACCCCTTCGCCTGACAATTATGATTATACCTGTTCTTGTGGTTTCTGACCAGTTGCCTATTCTACTACCCTCCAGGCTGTTTGACTGGGCTTTGTTCTACCACTCTGCAGATGCAATTCGGGTGCCTGGCAGCCAAGTCTATCAGGCCCTGTGGAAGATCCTGGTGAAGAAGCATAGTATTAGATCCAGCTAAGTACACTAGAACTTTAAGTTCATCTTATTCTACCCAAAACCTTAGTGTGTGTTAATTACAATAATTACATTAACCAGTAAACTAATTAATCCATTAAAGGTATGGTATAGCCTTTAGAAAGTTATCCAGGATTAGAAAACCATAGCAGCTTCCTTCCAAAAACAGCTCCATCCTGTCTTCAAGATGTGTGTGGTATTACAACTCAACTTCATTTATATCAATGGAACTGAGCTGCAGTATTGCACCCAAATAGATTACTAGAGTGGTGCTGTTTCTGACTAAAGCAGCCATGTTTTTCTAATCTTGGATAATCCCTTTAAAGAAGGTACAGCAGCTTTGCCATATTGGGATCATAAAACAGAATCCATGTGCCTGTTGTTGTGTATACAGAAATTAATTTAAATTTTTTTCTTTAGCAGCTTAAAATTTCCAGCCAAGCCATTCTCCCTGTTCTGGAGCTTGTGCCAGTACAGACTCTGCACCCCATAAAACTAAATAACACATTACTGTATTGGGCTTAACAGATAGTAGTGAACTGTGTGTAAGAAAAATGGAAAATAGCTGTACTGTCCTGGCACAATAGACAGAAACAGATGAAGCAGGCGGCCATGTTGCAAAACAAAAGTTCATATTCATCCCCTATTTTCATCCTGGAATGTCTAAATTCCAAAGTTTTAGTCACATTTGGTGAAGTGTTGGAATAAATGACAGGTACGTAAAATCACACTATGGTCTTTTGTGGTTGATACTTAAGGGTGTGAGTGGCAGGACAAAGGCGTCTGTGGCACACACTCATAAGAAGATTTAAAGAGGAACTCCAGATAAGGAAAACTTTACTTTAAAAGTTATATTGATGTGTCAATATAATGTATTACCATATCTGTACGGTTCTGCCACTCTGATTGACATCCAGGAAGTCAAGAAAACTGGTCTCTGTGCCAATCCATGTTGTCTCATGCTCCTTCTGCTTTCCCCCCTCAGGAGACAGGGGCTGAGCACAGTCGGATAATGTAGACAGGGGGAAGGATGTGAATCACTCAGGGGATCCACCAATCCCCTGAGTGATTCACCATCTCTGATCAGCCAGAAGCAGCTGCTGCAACTTCACTGATTGTGCTTCACTGAAGTCTGCAGTGAAATTAGGGCGATGTTCACACATGTTGAAGTTTCATTGCAGTACTGCAGCATCTTCACAAATATGATGCAGTAACACAATTAAATGATTGTGAACGGCAGAGAGGATCAGAGCTGGCACTGCCAATCCCACCTGGAGAAAAAACAAAGCATAAACAGTATATCCCATGTAAGATAATATCAGATAAAGTCCTTATTATGGGGCTCAAGGTCAAAGACGGAAGTGCTTGATCATAATACGTGCGTGGAAATGAAAAGAATTTTTTTTTTAAATTATATTCAAAAAGTTCTTTATTCCAATATCTGTGTTACAGGTAGAAAATACAGCGTGCTGTGTGGTGTTACAGGTAGAGAATACAGTGTGCTGTGTGGTGTTACAGGTAGAGAATACAGCGTGCTGTGTGGTGTTACAGGTAGAGAATACAGGGTGCTGTGTGGTGTTACAGGTAGAGAATACAGCGTGCTGTGTGGTGTTACAGGTAGAGAATACAGGGTGCTGTGCGGTGTTACAGGTAGAGAATACAGCGTGCTGTGCGGTGTTACAGGTAGA
The DNA here is from genome assembly GCF_027789765.1 of Dendropsophus ebraccatus. NCBI lineage: Eukaryota > Metazoa > Chordata > Amphibia > Anura > Hylidae > Dendropsophus > Dendropsophus ebraccatus. The sequence goes on along the minus strand of NC_091464.1, from coordinate 63,065,162 downwards.
GAATACAGTGTGCTGTGCGGTGTTACAGGTAGAGAATACAGTGTGCTGTGTGGTATTACAGGTAGAGATTACAGCGTGCTGTGTGGTGTTACAGGTAGAGAATACAGCGTGTTGTGTGGTGTTACAGGTAGGGAATACAGTGTGCTGTGTGGTGTTACAGGTAGGGAATACAGTGTGCTGTGTGGTGTTACAGGTATAGAATACCGTGCTGTGTGGTGTTACAGGTATAGAATACCATGCTGTGTGGCGTTACAGGTAGAGAATACAGCGTGCTGTGCGGTGTTACAGGTATAGAATACAGTGTGCTGTGCAGTGTTACAGGTAGAGAATACATTGTGCTGTGTGGTATTACAGGTAGAGAATACAGCGTGCTGTGTGGTGTTACAGGTAGAGAATACAGTATGCTGTGTGGTGTTACAGGTAGAGAATACAGTGTGCTGTGTGGTGTTACAGGTAGAGAATACAGTGTGCTGTGTGGTGTTACAGGTAGAGAATACAGCGTACTGTGTGATGTTACAGGTAGAGAAAACAGTGTGCTATGTGGTGTTACAGGTAGAGAATACAGCGTGCTGTGTGGTGTTACAGGTAGAGAAAACAGCGTGCTGTGTGGTGTTACAGGTAGAGAATACAGTGTGCTGTGTGGTGTTACAGGTAGAGAATACAGCGTGCTGTGTGGTGTTACAGGTAGAGAATACAGAGTGCTGTGTGGTGTTACAGGTAGAGAATACAGTGTGCTGTGTTACAGGGAGAGAATACAGCGTGCTGTGTGGTGTTACAGGTAGAGAATACAGTGTGCTGTGTGGTGTTACAGGTAGAGAATACAGTGCTGTGTGGTGTTACAGGTAGAGAATACAGCGTGCTGTGTGGTGTTACAGGTAGAGAATACAGTGTGCTGTGTGGTGTTACAGGTAGAGGAGGAGGTGAGGAGGAAGGGGGGGGGGGAGAGAAACATGGGGATGGGGGAGAGAAACGGGAGAAAAGCAGGGGGGAGAGAAGCATGGGGAAGAAACAGGGGGGTAGAGACAGGGAGAGAAGCATGGGGGAGAGAAACATGGGGATGGGGGAGAAACGGAAGAGAAGCAGGGGGGAGAGAAACATGGGGATGGGCGAGAAACAGGGGAGAGAAGCAGAGGGGAGAGAAACATGGGGATGGGGGAGAAACAGGGGGATGGGGGAGAAACATGGGAGAGAAGCAGGGGGGAGAGAAACCTAGGGATGGGGGAGAGAAACCTGGGGATGGGGGAGAAACAGGGAAGAGAAGCAGGGGGGAAAGAAACATGGGGATGGGGGAGAAACGGGAGAGAAGCAGGGGGGAGAGAAACATGGGGATGGGGGAGAAACAGGGTGATGGTGGAGAAACATGGGAGAGAAGCAGGGGGGAGAGAAACATGGGGATGGGGGAGAGAAACCTGGGGATGGGGGAGAAACAGGGAAGAGAAGCAGGGGTAAGAGAAACATGGGCATGGGGGAGAAACGGGAAAGAAGCAGGGGGGAGAGAAACATGGGGATGGGGGAGAAACGGGAGAGAAGCAGGGGGGAGAGAAACATGGGGATGGGGGAGAAACGGGAGAGAAGCAGGGGGAGAGAAACATGGGGATGGGGGAGAAACAGGGGGATGGGGGAGAAACATGGGAGAGAAGCAGGGGGAGAGAAACATGGGGATGGGGGGGAAACATGGGAGAGAAGCAGGGGGGAGAGAAACCTGGGGATGGGGGAGAGAAACCTAGGGAAGGGGGAGAAACAGGGAAGAGAAGCAGGGGGAAGAGAAACATGGGCATGGGGGAGAAACGGGAGAGAAGCAGGCGGGAGAGAAACATGGGGATGGGGGAGAAACGGGAGAGAAGCAGGGGGAGAGAAACATGGGGATGGGGGAGAAACAGGGGGATGGGGGAGAAACATGGGGTAGAAGCAGGGGGGAGAGAAACATGGGGATGGGGGGGAAACATGGGAGAGAAGCAGGGGGGAGAGAAACCTGGGGATGGGGGAGAAACAGGGAAGAGAAGCAGGGGGAAGAGAAACATGGGCATGGGGGAGAAACGGGAGAGAAGCAGGGGGGAGAGAAACATGGGGATGGGGGAGAAACGGGAGAGATGCAGGGGGAGAGAAACATGGGGATGGGGGAGAAACAGGGGGATGGGGGAGAAACATGGGAGAGAAGCAGGGGGGAGAGAAACATGGGGATGGGGGAGAAACGGGAGAGAAGCAGGGGGAGAGAAACATGGGGATGGGGGAGAAACAGGGGGATGGGGGAGAAACATGGGAGAGAAGCAGGGGGGAGAGAAACATGGGGATGGGAGAGAAACATGGGAGAGAAGCAGGGGGGAGAGAAACATGGGGATGGGGGAGAAACAGGGGGATGGGGGAGAAACTTGGGAGAGAAGCAGGGGGGAGAGAAACATGGGGATGGGCGAGAAACAGGAGAGAGAAGCAGGGGGGAGAGAAACATGGGGATGGGGGAGAAACGGGAGAGAAGCAGGGGGAGAGAAACATGGGGATGGGGGAGAAACAGGGGGATGGGGGAGAAACATGGGAGAGAAGCAGGGGGGAGAGAAACCTGGGGATGGGGGAGAGAAACCTGGGGATGGGGGAGAAACAGGGAAGAGAAGCAAGGGGGAGAGAAACATGGGGATGGGGAGAAACAGGGGAGAGAAGCAGGGGGGAGAGAAACATGGGGATGGGGAGAAACAGGGGAGAGAAGCAGGGGGGAGAGAAACATGGGGATGGGGGAGAAACAGGGGAGAGAAGCAGGGGGGAGAGAAACATGGGGATGGGGATGGGGAGAAACGGGAGAGAAGCAGGGGGGAGAGAAACATGGGGATGGGGGAGAAACAGGGGGATGGGGGGGAAACATGGGAGAGAAGCAGGGGGGAGAGAAACCTGGGGATGGGGGAGAAACAGGGAAGAGAAGAAAGGGGGAGAGAAACATGGGGATGGGGAGAAACAGGGGAGAGAAGCAGGGGGGGGGGAAGATGGGGATGGGGAGAAACAGGGGAGAGAAGCAGGGGGGAGAGAAACATGGGGATGGGGGAGAGAAACAGCGAAGAAAAGCAGGGGGGAGAGAAACCATTTGATGACATTGGAATGTTTTTGTAAGAGCTTTTCTTGTGGAAAACCTGATGCGGCCTAGCCTCACCCAGACTCTACCTCCAGCGGTCCCCGGGTAAATTGAGTTTGAGACCCCTGGTCTTGTGAATTGTCACTGGAGACGTATGTAATCACAGTTGGAGATGCAGGATTGATTCGGCTCAGCATTGATGCGTCCCGTCTTCACTCCCACCGGTTAGACGAGGAAGTGAGAATGGGATACAGGGGTGCTAAGATGAATCGACAAGATGAAAGCACCCATTTAAGGCCTTAAACAGCAATGCAAAATTGGTAATAGTACCGCCACCTATGTGGCATATGGTCCACCTTGGGCAGGAAGGTGCTGATACACCTGCTACCTCTGCACCCCTTACCGTGCACCAGAGACCCCCTATCTAACGCCTACCATCTTTTTATCTATAAAACACCCAGATAACACACATAAGCAAAGGATATATTCTGGGATACTAGGGTCATAAAGAATTGTTAGACAGATGAATGAATATTTTATTTTAATTCCTGCCGCCATAATGCTACATGAGACGCGAGCGCTCAGAGCTATAGGAATGTGCGGCGTGTACAATAGAGCCTTTCAATAGGCTGCCATGGAGCAGAAAGTCACAGAACATTTCTTACATCAAATGTGTTACAGCAATAAATGAAGTCAGTAAAGAAAGATGTTGTTTAATCCTGGAGCTGAGTCCAGTCACAGCTGGGGGCCCATAGGGGCACGGCATGGCTGTACGAGCCTGCTACTATTAACCTCCTGCAGCGGGGAGACGCCAACACAGGATTATACAACACATGCTTTATTATTTTTGGGTCCAACATTTAAAAAAATATATAACAATTTAACATAAAAAATTGCTTGTACCATAAAAAGTGTGTGCAGCTGTAATAGGTAGTTGTACAAGACATTTACATTGCTCATTGCCTTAAAGGGAACCTGTCAACAAGTAATCTAATCTATCAACATCATGATATAGAGCAGGAAGAACTGAGCAGACTGATATGACTTTGTGAGAAAAGATTTTGTATAACTTGTAATTTCTTAATTAAAATTCTTTATCATCCAGTGGGCAGTGTTACTCAATGGATTGGACTCTTTAGCATGGAAACATCAGAGATTTCAATAAAAAATGTAAACGTTATACCAAATCTTTTCCCATAAAGATATATATCAACCCGTTCAGTTCTTTCTTCTTTATAACATAATGTTGACAGCTTAGGTAGCATATTCATGTTGATAGGTTCCCTGTAACCAAGCAGTTCCTAGCCAGTGGGTAAGCATGCCTATACTAAGGGGCAGTGGGCACTTGTTTGCCATGTATTGTGCCCGGACTTCCCTTGTCTGCTGTGCCAGAATTCCATTAAAAAACTTATTTTATTCTGGTAGCTGTGTCAAAGAGGCAGGGCCTAGAGCATCTGTGCCCTAGACCTGCAGCGCCTCTCTCTCCCTGCCTTTCTTCTTTGTTGACACACCCCTGGGCTGGATGTTCATCTGTGGCAAGCCTAGGGTACAGATAATGGAGGCCCCGCCTCTTTGACAATGCACCACCAGAATTAAAGTTTTTTTTACGCAAATACCAGCACCAGGAGACCAGGCAAGCCCAGAACCAGGCATGAGTTGAGAACTTCCAGACGGTATTGGAGGTTTGAAGGCGGTGTCAGGTGATACAGATTCGCTTTAAGAGGCAGTGGCTTGTGCAGATCCCAGTCCTGGGAGGGAGGTGCCATAGAGGTGGAGGCTTCATGACATTGGCAGCGACAGCAGAACTAGAAATGCAAGTATGTTTTTTCTGTGTGTTTTAACAATGCGCATACTGAACACAATATATTACTCATGTAGAGTTGTTCATAACAAACTCAGTACTTTCATTTAGCAACAGAAACATATAGCTATTATCAGTAAAGTTCTCAAAATGAGAATCATTTTGGTTGAAGGGGAACTCCACATAAGAAAAATTAGTTTTCTATTAAAAGTACATTAAGAGTTATATAGATGTGTCTATCCAATGTATTACCGTGTCTGTACAGTTCTGCCACATTGGTAGATGATAGAAATCCAGAAAGTTAAGAAAAATGGCCTCTGTGCCAATCCACATTGTCTCCTGCTCCCACTGCTCTCCTCCCTTAGGAGACAAATATTCCATGTCTCTGTCTCACATTGTGTGTGTTTGCTGATGATGCAGACAGGGGGCAGTGTGTGATCTCACAGGAGGCTTGGCTGGATCCCCCAATCCCCTGAGTGATTCACCATCTCTGACCGGCCAGAAGCAGCTGCTGCAAGGACTGTGGACTGTGATGAACAGCTGAGAGAAAGCATTGCATTCTGGAACCAGTACTGCATTCTGGGAACTGCTCAACCAGGAAGTACAGAAACACAATATAGAAGAAACCCCCCCAAAACAAATGGATTTTTAATAGTTTCAAAACTGGGATGGATAGGTAAGTAATGCGTTATGCTTCTGCAGAAGTTTCATTTTTTTTAACCTCTACCTGGAGCTCCCCTTTAAATCAACCGTCGATAAGGAGAGCTTCCTCCACACCTTTACCTTAGCCTACACCTGGCAAGAGGCAATGTCAGGTTTAGAACCACATATTTTCATATATTTGGATCTATATGTATTCTAAGGTAATTTAACTGCCACCGGAATATAATGTGTTTGTATTAAGGGCAGGCCAGGAGGAGGGTCAAGGGACAAAAGTGCTGACTTGCCCCAATTAATAAAAAGACCTATTTTCCAAAGGTAGAAAGAATATCCATTATGTTTGGTAGTGAGTTCTCCCTATCAGCTACAAAGAGCAACATATGGTCAGCATAAAGTGCTAGGCGATCTTTAATAGGGCCATGCAGAAAACCCACTATCCTATCCGAAGCTCTGACGACATTCACCAGGGCCTCAATGGCCAAGGCAAACAGAAAAGGGGAGAAAGGGCAGCCCTGCCTGGTGCCTGTAGTGAGGGGAAAGAGCAAGCCATTGACCCTCATGGGCATAGTATACAAGAGTTTAACCCACTGTAAATATTTAGGATCAAATCCAGTGCCAGGATCCCCCCCCCAGGAGCCTGGACATTAAAGTATAGCCATCTGATACTATCAGCCAGAGAGTTTCCAGGCATGAACCCTGTTTCAATGCCATAGACAAAATGGGAGATGACAGTGAGAAGCTTATTGGCCAGAACCTTACCCATGCATGCTGGATAAATATTTATTACAAGGGGTGGGCGGGCTGAGTTGAATTGTTAGCCCCACCCTCAGTGCACTAAACCACTTCATTTGCATAAGAAATAAACTACAAATAAAACGAAAATGGCACAGAAGATTAAGGTGAGAAATTTGCCTTCATCCTCAGCGTTCCATGAACTATATGGACATGTCAGAAGGATAGATGTGTCAAACCTGCTGTTAGTTTCCCTTTAAAAAAATTTATCCTTTAGGGCTTCAATGACATATCAGAGGCTATATGCCGGTACACAATGTCCCTAGGGCTCAGTAAGTTGCAGCTGGGCCCCCTAAGCCAGCGGCCCACCTCACCATTTTAATGCTGGTAATAAATTCAACATGCACATTAGACAGTCAGCCAGTCCCAAAAAAAGTCCAAAAGAGTGTCATTTTGCCTCAATATGGGTCGTACACGTCGCAGTTTATTAGAACAGCACAGACTATACATCTTATCACAGGCACACAGAGGCATTCTAGGTTCCCGTAGACTGTAATGGGTGCTGTATTAAGGCTCTTTATTATTATTATTATTATTATTATATTATATTCAGATTTTACAGAACCCTAATACACCAATCTGCATTAAACCAAAGACAATGCAGCCGCCAAGCCAAAATTTATTGGAAGAATGGAGAATGGGCATTTAGAGGTTAATAATCCACTGGAGGGGATGAAGTTTTTACTTTTAATAATACTGTCATACAATCATTATACAGCTAAATGTATTTATAATTTTATAAACTTTCTTGCAATTAATAAAAAACATTAGCGTGACTCAATAAAAAAGTTGTTTTTCGATCATTTAAACACAATGGAAATTACTTGTATGACCCAGAACTAGGTAAGCCAAGTCAAACAATAGCAGAACAATTTATTATTTGATTTGGAACAGACCAGTTCCAAGTATGTCAGAGTATTATTTGTAATGCAAGGCAAGCGAAACCAGAGTGGTGTAATAACATTTTTTGACCAGCAGAGGTGCTGTGTGTTGATGGCTCGGTGCACACTGATGTCCGGAACCCTTGTTGGGAGTGATTGTAGTTCTGTCACTTGCATTGAATTTCTCCTCAAAATTACAGAAACCTCAACAGAACGTGACAGACCACATTGTAAGTCATTTGGGCCAATTGGGCACCACCTAACTCTGAAAATTAGAGATGAGCAAACCTCGAGCATGCTTGTGTCCATCCAAACCCGATCGATCGGCATTTGATTAGCGGTGGCTGCTGAAGTTGGATAAAGCCCTAAGACTACATGTAAAACATGGATATAGTCATTGGCTGTAGCGATGTTTTCCAGACAACCTTAGAGCTTTATCGAACTTCAGCAGCCACCGCTAATCAAATACCGAATGGGGTTCGGATGGACTCGAGCATGCTCAAGGTTCGCTCATCTCTACTGAAAATCCTTTCCACATTAGCTATATATACTGTGCAGTGTATACATTGGTAGAGCCAAAACAAGATCAAAGTTGATAAAAGCTGTGGGGCAAAATGTTTGATGGGGACTCCAAACATAGTTGTCCAAACAGACAAAAATGACCCAAATATGAAGTCTGTGGGGCTTTCTATAGAGGAATAGCTGTCAGCCCATTGTTCACATCTACACCAGAGGCTCCTTTAAGGGGAATGTGTCGTCAGAAATAAGTTATTGTTTAAACAATGTTTTTATGATAAACATATTTTTTTTGTGACGTTTTTCTTAATTTTCCATTTTTCTATGTATATTATAAAATAATGCTGAGACCTTGCAGTTTTCATTCTCACCACTGGGACGAAAACTAAGCTGAGACTTCCTGTTCTGTCTGTAGTGATAAGTGAAGGCATGCTGTAAAGTGATCTTTACAGCATTGCAGCAACATGTGACACCAGTGGATAGAGGAGACAATAGCATCTCCCTGTGGAATGACCTCTTCAAAAGTCACAGAGCACGCTCAGAAATGTTTCACATTCATCCCTAGGGGACAGACTCCATCTATTGTCGCTTGTGTCCATGAGCTGTTAAGCGTATCACTAAATGCTGTTAAAAACAGCCCAGGCAAGATGGCAGCCCCCATAACAATGTACAAAAAGTGAAATAAAAAATTACAGTCAGTAAATAGAAACAGATTAGAATAAAATTTTGTATCAGACTCTAATCAGTAAATTTAGGTGACACATTCCCTTTAAAGAGTCACTGTAATTAAAAAAAACCTGTGACGTCATCAGGTATGTCAAAAGTTATCAATTACAGCGGGTCTTATTGCTGAGACCTGCTGCAATCAGGAGATATAGCCAGGGAGAGTGCCCAGCAGCAGTGCCATCCACTACCTGGCCACTCTCTAATTCTGACAATGTAGCCTCAAAGATTTACATTGTCGGATCTAACCGTTATTGCGATACGACCAGGGAGTGGATGGTGCTGCTGCCTCGCCCTCTCCCTTGATTTTATAAGGGTTGGAAGAGTTGGATTTCAAATGACCAACACTACTTTTTTCTAGATATTCAATATACTATTCATTACACCAGAGAACAGCTTAAGTAATGATCCTCTTGCCTGCCCTTCTATTTTACTCCTAACCCTTCCCACTCATCTTATACACCTATTTTCCCACTGTTTATTGCCCCACTAACACCTATACCCCTAGTCACTTTCCAGCCATCTTGGCCCATATAACCTCGCTACTCCTGTTATTCCATATTTACCACAGACTGTTGCATGGGTCCCATTATTGCTCCTTGCCCCAAGTCCTCGGTCCTCTTTAGGAACGTTGACCCAAAGGGACCAGGTAGAATTTTTCCACCTACTTTATTCTCTATGTTAATAAAGGGTGGTTTTTGCCTTCTTCTGGATCAACTGGGGTTTGTAAGTATAAAAGGATAACTTCTACTATGCACCTCCTGCGGCTCATAAGTTTCCAAGTTTAATAGTTCACAAATAAAGAGGAAAAGATTTTTATCTCAAGTGTCTATTAGAAGTGCCAGCACTCAAGTGTCTCCAGCATTATCCTGTGGGAGTTTCATCCTAATTTATTACCCAATAGGGTAAAGCAAAGAGTTCTTCTCACCCACTGTTTAAGGGACCACTCATCCTCGTTCCTAATTCCTCCGATACAATACAGGAGCTGTCCAACGTATAGTATAATGTAAAAAGTCCTCTATTACTTATCAAATGTACTGTAAAGAGCGCCCCTCTGAGGTGCAGGGGTTTACTGCTGAGGACATTGGGGAAAGAGTTATAGCTCAATGACTGCTGATGATATTGGGAATGCTGAAGTAGATTATTTACTTTTGCTGCGTGCCTTATAGTATGCCATATTTGAGATATATATATATATATATATATATATATATATATATATGTAGAAAGGTGGACACAGCACTCAAGGAAACTTATGTAGTTGGTGCCAGCAGTGTATACCCCTGAGGACCGTGGGTATAAATGCATATAAATGAAGAAAATCACTGCGGCACTCCGGTACAGCTCGTGTTCAAATAGTGTAGTTTATTTCTCCCACAAAGTGCATTAGCGACGTTTCAGCTCAACCCTATGAGCTTTTCTCAAGCTTTGCAATATACATGTGTAACATCAAACCTTAAATAGTTGCAAAGTGATTACTCACACACATCATGTGATCAATCAATAAAGCGGTGAATAGTGAAAAAAATCATAAATTGCATCAAAAAATTACATACATGATAGGCATAATAAACGTGTAATGAGACAGGATTATCCCGTCATATAATAGAAATATTAAATGTGTACTTAAGTGTCCATAAAGTAAAAGTCCTTTTCAAATAAACAATTGAAGACAGGTGGGATGATCGCTCACCGGATGACGTCAGGAGGCCACACTGGGATGTCAACATATAGACGAGGCGTATGGATATTGGTGAAACGACACTAGACTTTAAAACTCGCCTTGTTTAACATTGTTATAGTATACGTAAACAGAGAACTGACCTACCTGTCTCAAAGCACTTTCTAGAAAAGGGACACAGCGGGAGCGATCTGAAGGCCATTGTGTTTGAGCAAATACCAATACCACCTAGAGGAGGTATCAGACAAGTATCATTAAAAAGAAGGGAATTATTTTGGATCAACAAATTGAACACATTGAAACCGAATGGTCTCAACGTAGACTTTAAAATCCTACCAAGTTACTGTAGATAAATGTTATGATATTATTTTGCATTAGATCACCCCGTGACCTAGACTCCAGTCACCTCCCCCCCTCTTTGAATGACTGGTCCCAAATATACATGTGTAATCTCATGATAATCATTAGTACCATGTTATTTTGTATTTACCATATACTTTATCTTTTTCGTTATAGTAACAAGCTGGTCATCCAGTGAAGCAGAGTGGGACACTCACCTGACTGACGGCCTGAATTCTTGGCCTGAATTCATGCTCTGGACAATTTTTCTTAAATCCTTAACCACACTGTGCGGTTGTGACTGCGGCCATGATGTGGTATCCTGACACTTGGATCTGATGTGCCGGTGCAAGGTACTTGGCTATACTAAAGTCCCTGGGATGAGGCCGACATAGGAATCGTGACAACCCTGGATTACCCGGGGGTGACATTGGTCTAAGGGCGCAGCCCTATGCAGGAACCCGCCCACACTTTGGACCATGTTTCCTTGGCCACTATGATTCCCGATAGGTGACTGAAGAGATGCCGTCTACCTACAAAGGGTTAAACCCCTGTGATGTCCGGTTACAGCGTCTGATCTCCATGGTTACCTGCGTAGCTGCCTTGCCGCTTTTCCATACGGGTTACGTCACGCCACACATGACGCCTCTGCGCCTATCCGACCTTGCCACGTCATTCACATTGGTCGGCTTTAATTGACGCATGCGCCGTGACTCTATTTACAAGCCAAGCTTACAAGTTTCTCCATACGCCTCGTGTATATGTTTACATCCCAGTGTGGCCTCCTGACGTCATCCGGTGAGCGATCATCCCACCTGTCTTCAATTGTTTATTTGAAAAGAACTTTTACTTTATGGACACTTAAGTACACATTTAATATTTCTATTATATGACAGGATAATCCTGTCTCATTACACGTTTATTATGCCTATCATGTATGTAATTTTTTGATGCAATTTATGATTTTTTTCACTATTCACCGCTTTATTGATTGATCACATGATGTGTATGAGTAATCAACTATTCAAGGCTTGATGTTACACATGTATATTGCACAGCTTGAGAAAAGCTCATAAGGATTGAGCTGAAACGTCGCTAATGCACTTTGTGGGAGAAATAAACTACACTATTTGAACACGAGCTGTACCGGAGTGCCGCAGTGATTTTCTTCATATATAATATATATATATATATATATATATATATATATATATATATATATAGTATTATATAAGTGGTTGTATGCATAAACCAGGATGTTAAATACTCACTGTATTCTTACATCAAAAGGTCAATATTAAACAAAATAACAATGCAACATACAATCTGTCCCTGTGATAGATGATCAATAGGTTTTCTGATAATGGAGTATAGACAGGATTTCTCCTAGATGGGGGAGAACATTGGGCATGAGATATAAAGACAACCAAGCATGACCTAATGTGGGCACTCAAGATTCAGGGGGAGTGAAGGAGGACTCAAGACTATGGGAAAGCCAAAGAGGACACAAGGGCTGTGCCTGAGTGGAGCCTTAAAGGTGCAAGTGCTCACCCTGTGGTGATTATACATTATTCTTTATTGGATTATTGGAAATAATGATTAGTCCTGCCTGTTTCCTTCATCCCTCAGTATAAATTATATAGCAAATGTAAAAGCAACATTCCAAATTTACAATTTATTATTTTTGTATTATATATAGTACAGTATATACGGTAGCTGTAAGGTGTATTATATATAGGTCAATATATACAGTAGCTATAGTATAGAATATACGGTAGCTGTGATGTATTATGTATAGTACAGTATATATGGTAGCGGTATATATAGTACATTATATAGTGTAGCTGTGAGGCATATGATATATATACTGTATATAAAAATTATATACAGTAGCTGTCAAGTGTATTATATATAGCACAGTATACACTGTAGCTGTGTGTATTATTTGCACAGTATATACAGTACAGTATATACGGTAGCCGTGAGGTGTATATTATACATAGTACAGTATAAACGGCGCTCTATGCTGTGTGTGGCATGAGAGGGCTGTCTCCGTGGACAGAGGAAGGGGAGGAGCCTGAGGAGGAGGGCGTGGTCCGGCTGTCAGCGCTGTCCTTCGTGTAGCGCGGTGTGCCGCTCACTTGTGTCTGGGCAGAGAGAGGCGCCTCACCAACTGATCCGGGACCGGAGCCGCTACCAGCACCAATGCCCAGATACGAGATGGCGCTAATCCTCAAGGCCATGCAGCGGGTGAGTGCCATTGTCTCCTTCCGTGTCCCCTACACAACAACGTGGCCACTCGTGATTGGCACAGCCGGTTCCGGTCCCCTGTGTTCCTCCCCGGGGATCCGCGTGTGAGTGTCCGGGGGCCACAGAGGGAGCAGGGGGACGTGACTACAGGAGCCCGGAGCTGTGAGGAGGTGACCGGGGGGATGTCCTTCACTAACCCATTCATACACGGGCTGTGCTGCCTCCGTACATACGGGCTGTGCTGCCTCCGTACATACGGGCTGTGCTGCCTCCGTACATACGGGCTGTGCTGCCTCCGTACATACGGGCTGTGCTGCCTCCGTACATACGGGCTGTGCTGCCTCCGTACATACGGGCTGTGCTGCCTCCGTACATACGGGCTGTGCTGCCTCCGTACATACGGGCTGTGCTGCCTCCGTACATACGGGCTGTGCTGCCTCCGTACATACGGGCTGTGCTGCCTCCGTACATACGGGCTGTGCTGCCTCCGTACATACGGGCTGTGCTGCCTCCGTACATACGGGCTGTGCTGCCTCCGTACATACGGGCTGTGCTGCTCCATGTGGAAAGCCTGTGCTTCTCTGATCACAATGTGACATAGTACTGTGCATGGGGCACCAGGCTGTGATTAGGGAAGGGGTGATACTCTGCATGGGGCACCAGGCTGTGATTAGGGAAGGGGTGATACTCTGCATGGAGTAGTACTGTGCATGGGGCACCAGGCTGTGATTAGGGAAGGGGTGATACTCTGCATGGGGCACCAGGCTGTGATTAGGGAAGGGGTGATACTCTGCATGGAGTAGTACTGTGCATGGGGCACCAGGCTGTGATTAGGGAAGGGGTGATACTCTGCATGGGGCACCAGGCTGTGATTAGGGAAGGGGTGATACTCTGCATGGAGTAGTACTGTGCATTGTACACCAGGCTGTGATTAGGGAAGGGGTGATACTCTGCATGGAGTAGTACTGTGCATTGTACACCAGGCTGTGATTAGGGAAGCTGTGATACTCTGCATTGGACACCAGACAGATCAGCTCCCCCCTAACATTCGGTCTGTGGCACAGAAATTACCAGTAACCTGTGCCCGGACTGACACTGTTTTACAGGTAGACAGCTATAGAGAACACTAGCGTAGTACTGTGCATGGTGGAGTAGTACTGTACATGAGATCCCAGACTGTAGAGAAGCTGGTACTGTATATGAGACTAGTGTACCATGCCCAGTACTGCTCCATATACATAGTACCAGAGCTTCTCTAACCATCACCTGGTATATCATTCCCAGTACTGCTCCATATACATAGTACCAAAGCTTCTCTGATTATAGCCTGGTATATCATGCCCAGTACTATGCCATGTACATAGTACCACAGCTTCTCTCTCCATTGCCTGGTATATCATGCCCAGTACTATGCCATGTACATAGTACCACAGCTTCTCTCTCCATTGCCTGGTATATCATGCCCAGTACTATGCCATGTACATAGTACCACAGCTTCTCTAACCATAGCCTGGTATATCATGCCCAGTACTATGCCATGTACATAGTACCAGAGCTTCTCTCTCCATTGCTTGGTATATCATGCCCAGTACTGCTCCATATACATAGTACCAGAGCTTCTCTAACCATAGCCTGGTATATCATGCCCAGTACTATGCCATGTACAGTACCAAGCTTCTCTAACCATAGCCTGGTATATCATGCCCAGTACTACTCCATATACAGTACCAGAGTGTACTGCCGCCTTACCCCTCTGTTACATGGTGATGTGTGTTTTACACATGTTCAGTGTCACTTCTGTATTTCATTTTGCTGTCTGTAGCATTTAGGAATCTGGTAAAGAATGCCCAGTACTGCTATATACATGTGGTGTATGCCCAGTACTGCTATATACATGTGGTGTATGCCCAGTACTGCTATATACATGTGGTGTATGCCCAGTACTGCTGTATACATGTGGTGTATGCACAGTACTGCTGTATACATGTGGTGTATGCACAGTACTGCTATATACATGTGGTGTATGCCCAGTACTGCTGTATACATGCGGTGTATGCCCAGTACTGCTGTATACATGCGGTGTATGCCCAGTACTGTTATATACATGCGGTGTATGCCCAGTACTGTTATATACATGTGGTGTATGCCCAGTACTGCTATATACATGTGGTGTATGCCCAGTACTGCTATATACATGTGGTGTATGCCCAGTACTGCTATATACATGCGGTGTATGCCCAGTACTGCTGTATACATGCGGTGTATGCCCAGTACTGCTATATACATGTGGTGTATGCCCAGTACTGCTATATACATGCGGTGTATGCCCAGTACTGCTATATACATGCGGTGTATGCCCAGTACTGTTATATACATGCGGTGTATGCACAGTACTGTTGTATACATGTGGTGTATGCCCAGTACTGTTGTATACATGCGGTGTATGCCCAGTACTGTTGTATACATGCGGTGTATGCCCAGTACTGCTGTATACATGCGGTGTATGCCCAGTACTGCTGTATACATGCGGTGTATGCCCAGTACTGCTGTATACATGCGGTGTATGCCCAGTACTGCTGTATACATGCGGTGTATGCCCAGTACTGCTGTATACATGCGGTGTATGCCCAGTACTGCTGTATACATGCGGTGTATGCCCAGTACTGCTGTATACATGCGGTGTATGCCCAGTACTGCTGTATACATGCGGTGTATGCACAGTACTGCTGTATACATGTGGTGTATGCACAGTACTGCTATATACATGTGGTGTATGCCCAGTACTGCTGTATACATGTTTATAGGCATAAAATTAAGGGTCTCTGATTCCTTTCATACAACTTCCCTCCCTGTGATATCCTGTGTGATTGCTAACATATTGGTAGATAAGTTACCAGAAAGACATCTCTCAATCTTGGCCTCTAGGTGTCCCACTAGATTAGGACAGAAATATGAAGCGGGGGTGGGGTTTTACATGCCTGGACTGTGTAACTGCATGCTGAGCCTGTCTGCCTGCTAAAGATGGTCCACACTGTTCCTAAAAGGTAAATCAAAGCTTCTGTGCAGTCTCTGACCACCCATATAGCTCAGAGCAGTTATTCATTGTGTAATACAACTGGACTCGTGCTCCCTTTAGCCTGCAGCCTTGTTGTAATTATCAGCAATTTAGTATGGTAACCCCTTCCCTGCTGCTGTTTCTCTCCTTTCTGCTCACACACCACATTGTAACTCCCGTGCATCAGTAACCCCTTCTTCCACCTGCCATTTATAAGCATGTACTGTGTAGATCTCTCAGCACAGTGCCTTGAAACATAGCTGGGAATATCAGCCAGACTGCACATATTCTGTAAGGGTATGTTCACACAGGATATAGGCATGGAAAATGCAGAGATTTCCTCATTTTTACTTTTACATGGGCAAGTGTGAACAAACACAATACTGTCTTGTCTAGTAAACTCCCTAGTCATGTTTCAAGGCAGTTTTATGGGTCAGACATTGACCTATAGGTGTATACCCCTTTAAGTTTTGCTGTCTGAGGGAGCAGTCGAGTATAGGGAGTAAAGGAGGATTCTCCGTGCCTTAGGAGACAGTGCAACCATCCGTTTAATTGAAGGTGACTTCTCACTTGCATTGATCATGGACCAAAGCATACATTACTACTTCATGTCTCTCAACACTGTTCTACAACATTTTTACTTGTGGCATCAACAAGAGTGTTTTTCCTTCAATTGAAAAATTCTCAGTTAAGACCGTGTAAGTCATTTTGCCATCCGCTGACATGTTTTAAGCGGTTCCTGTATTAGATTATTAATTTTTGTTTTGGATGAGGTACAGCTGCCCTAGCAGACTTACTTTTAAAGGGATAGTGCGGACAATTTTTTTTTCCCTTTCAAATCAACTCATGTCATAAAGATTTGTAAATTACTTCTATTTAAAAACCCTTCAACAGGTAGTGGTGCCCGGGATCCCTATCCTATGGCCAGAGTGGAGAACAGCTATAACACCAATAGCAGAGACAACCCGTTGATTTAAATAGACTGTAATGCTTACTGCCAGCTGTAGGGGGTGCTGCAGAGACTCTGAACACTCACTTAGGGGGTTACTCTTCACATTATGACTTGGGAGGCCTTTTATGCTAATGTTTTGATATCCTTTCAATGACCATTCACGAGTCATCTGATCTACAATATAAAGTCATGAACTTTCTTCAATATGTTCACGTATCCTGACTAAGACCTCCTTGTTTTCCACCAAGATCAGTCTCTAGGGCTTCGGGCACTCCGCTTATATTTCAATGTTGGCAAGCCCATTTTAATAAGGTTTTGGCGTGACTTCTAGCAATCCTTGCCCCTGCAGGGGCGGCTCTTAATCCTTATTTCATGTTCCTTTTTTCAGTTTCTCTACTTTTTTTTTAATAAAGTCGAGGAAAGAGATTTTACTTCATAACTGATTATATGGCATTAGAAATATCTGTTTTGCAGATTTTAACTTTTATTATGAGGACAGATCTTGACTCGCTGCTTTATATGGAGAATAGTTTGCAAAGTGCAGAAACCAGTTTTTGGTCAATTTTGGTGCTTTCATGTTCAATAGGTCCCAGTGTTTCCTGGTATAGAAACTCAGTTGCCTATAGGCATCGGTAGGGGTAGGGGGGCGTTTAAAATATGCTATTTTGCTAACTTGGGTTGGGGGGGGGGGGGTTTGTGTTTTTCACACATTGCACCTTATAGGGCTGACGTCATATATATTCTTTGGGTAAGTACAACAACAGCGGTATACTATTTCTATTGCTTTTTAGTGTTTTCGTTTACTATCTTTATACAAAATGTATAAAACAAAGCTATACTTGCCTGAAATCCTGGTCAGTCTCCTGAATGCAGCTTTTTAGTCTTGTGATGGTTGGGAAAAAAAACTAAATGCAGGTAGCAGAGTGTCATGGCTCACTGCATCCATCAATCAAATGACTGCCTTCTCTGTAAGCGCAGATGACCGGGACTTCCAGTGTTTAGACCAAAGAGACCAAAAACAGGAAGTGCCAAATTAATGTAAATGTCAATCCTTGGTCTGGGCTGACAATAACTACTTTAGCATCCAGTTTGGTTCTTTTTAATAGTTAGACAATGAAGAGGTAGGTACATGGGTACCATAAACAAATTTAAGTTAAATTTTAATATCAATATCCTATGTGCATGGGAGCCTCTCAGTTCTCCCCTGAAAATGTTGGAGAGAAGCATTCAATCCTTTTGCTTTTGTTATCTCTTAAGTGCCATTGCCTACTTCCTTTTTTACACTGAGTGCACTTAAAGGGGTTTTCCAGAGAACTAGAAAGGTCCTACCCCTTCTGCTCTCCAGTGCTCCACTCCCCCCTCTGCCCATCTATGGACGGACAGGAGATGATCAGAAACATGTTGTGGGCATTGCGTGCAGGTGAGACCTAGCATGCACTTAGTGTCCTTTAGCTACCCTTTGTCACCATAACAATGGGTAGCTAGAGGTCATTGCCTGCAACATGTTCCTACCCCCTCTCATCTACAGAAGTTACCAGCACATATGGGCCAAGGGTGGAAGTGGAGAGCAGAAGAGGTAGGACCTTTTCTGCTCTCTGCACAACCCCTTGAAAGGGGTTGTCTGGAGAGCAGAAGACTGCTAAAGCCTTCTCCTAGTGGTGCTGAAACTTTTTAGCATATACTTCACAGGAAGTCATCTGAACCAAGGCAGACAGCTTCCTCTGCCGCATTACACAGTATGACAGATGATCAAATGACCCTGGTACAGCAATAAAAAGCATGGATGCAGCTGTGCTGGAAGGAAACAGATAGAACTGTAGGACTTGTAGTGGAGTGTGCATGATATCGGCCACACAGGTGGCAACACAAACGTACTATGTTCATTGGCTAATGACTAAATATATTTTTTCTACCCTTGTGGTGGTGGCATTGGTGAGACGAAATTTGAGCAACTTATTATGTTGTGTCTGTTATACTAGTCTTGAACATGTTACCTCTCAAAAAGATATATCGAGCGCACAACTTCTAAATTTCTTTTTTTCTTGTTTTTTTTCCCACACAACATATCAATTAGCTAATGTTTAGCAAATGTAATTTTGGAAATTCAAACTTTTTTTTTTTAATTATGACACTTAAATATGTAATTGTACATGTATGCTGCTTCCTACTTATCTTGTAGATTGTGTAATCTATATTTGTAGATTGTCATGAGCACCTGTTAAGGTTTTTGTATCCTTATATCATGTGTAAAGGCCCAATGCCCATTGTTGTAGAGTTAAAATGTAATATAATATTAACCATTCGGGTTCTTTGTAGCTATTGGAAGACTTTTTTTTCCCTTTTTTTTTTTTTTTTTAAAATACAAGTGTCATTGCCTTTTTACAATGACTACCTTTTCTAATTGTGTCTTTGTCTTTTGTTTTTGCTGCCTTGCAGGGTTCCTTACCATAGGTCATCCCTCCATGGTTAAATAGCCGATGGCTTTGGGAATTGTCGTTGTAAAAATAAAAGTGCATGCTAAGCATCGGATATTGCAGGAGCTGGCATCAAGAAAGCAAACCAAAGGACAAAGACTTGTATATTTTTGCACTGTTTTGACCTAAGACACCTGTCTGGTTTTTAAAGGATTTTTTTTTTTTTTTTACACAAATCTGGAAATACCCCCTCCCCCCCCCTATCATCTAATCATGAGGGCAACTCTGGAAGTGGCTGATATTGCCATTGTGGCATTGTATTTTGTTCTGGTTTTATGCTTTGGATTTTTTGCCATGTGGAAATCAAACAGGAGTACAGTCAGCGGATACTTCCTGGCAGGTCGTTCTATGACCTGGGCTGCTATTGGTGCCTCCCTGTTTGTAAGCAATATTGGTAGTGAACATTTCATTGGACTATCAGGATCTGGAGCAGCGAGTGGATTTGCAGTAGGCGCATGGGAACTAAACGCCTTGTTGCTCTTACAGCTTCTCGGATGGGTCTTTATTCCAGTGTACATACGCTCTGGAGTATACACTATGCCGGAATACTTGTCAAAACGTTTTGGAGGACATCGAATCCAAGTGTATTTTGCTGTTCTGTCCTTGATTTTGTACATCTTCACCAAACTCTCCGTAGACTTGTATTCGGGGGCCTTGTTCATCCAAGAATCCTTGGGATGGAACCTATATTTGTCGGTGATCTTACTCATCGGAATGACTGCACTCCTCACAGTCACTGGTGGTTTGGTAGCTGTGATTTATACGGACACCCTCCAGGCCTTTCTCATGATCATTGGGGCACTGACATTGACCATTATCAGTTTTGTAGAAATCGGTGGATTTGATGAAGTTAAAAGGAGATATATGTTGGCCACCCCCAATATCACCTCAATATTGCTGACCCATAACTTTACCAATACTAACTCGTGCCATGTCACACCAAAACCTGACTCTCTTAAAATGCTGAGAGAGCCCTCGGATGAAGATATCCCTTGGCCTGGGTTTCTCTTGGGTCAGACGCCAGCATCAGTATGGTACTGGTGTGCAGACCAAGTCATTGTCCAGAGAGTTTTGGCGGCCAAAAATATTTCTCATGCCAAAGGATCAACTCTTATGGCGGGGTTTTTGAAGATATTACCTATGTTCTTAATAGTTATTCCAGGCATGATCTCCAGAATAATGTTTACTGATGATATTGCCTGCATTAACCCCGAGCACTGCATGGAAGTCTGTGGCAGTAGAGCCGGATGCTCTAATATTGCCTACCCACGACTAGTTATGAAGGTCCTCCCTGTAGGTTTACGTGGCCTCATGATGGCTGTTATGATTGCAGCCCTTATGAGTGACCTAGACTCCATATTCAACAGTGCAAGCACCATATTTACCCTTGATATCTACAAATTTATCCGTAAAACTGCAACATCTCGAGAGCTTATGTTGGTCGGAAGGGTGTTCGTAGCTTTCATGGTGATCATCAGTATTGCTTGGGTCCCGATTATCGTGGAAATGCAAGGGGGACAAATGTACCTTTACATTCAAGAGGTGGCAGACTACTTAACTCCTCCAGTAGCCGCCTTGTTTCTGCTGGGTGTGTTCTGGAAGCGCTGCAATGAACAGGGGGCCTTTTATGGTGGCATGGTAGGTTTTGTACTTGGGGTCACCCGTCTTGTATTGGCCTTTGTCTATCGAGTCCCAGAGTGCAACCTACCAGACAGTCGGCCTGGTTTCATCAAAAATATCCACTATATGTACATTGCGACCGCTCTGTTTTGGATCACAGCTATCATTGCTATCGTAGTCAGCCTTTTGACAGCACCTCCAAAGAAAGAACAAATCAGGACCACTACTTTCTGGGCACTAAAGGACAAGTCTGTGAAAGCAAAACCACACAAAGAGGATTCTTACAAAGAGCATGACGACAATGCCACACCTTCCACAGATAACCTGAAACAAGGGCTTCCGAATGGGAAGTCCGAGGACCATATCAAGAATATCCAAACAGAGGATGTTAACCTTCTAATGACTTATAGAGATGACTCAAATCCAGTGAGTTCGCTAAGTGTCTCGGAAGCTGAGACCCCCGTGGATTGTTACTCTAATGGGCAAGCGTCTCTTATGGGCCAGTTACCCCCGGAGCTGAATGCAGAGGACAAAAGTAGATGCTCAGTGTGTTTTGACTGGTTCTGTGGGTATAAAAGCACCACTGCCAATAAAACAGCCATAAAAGACGAGGTGGACGATGAAGCTGTGTGCTTAAAAATGTTAGAAGAGAGCCCAATCGTTACGCGTGTTCTCAACACTGGACTGGTTTGTGTCTGCTCTGTAGGGGTGTTCATGTTCATTTACTTCTCATTGTAAGTGGGGAAAATGACCTTTATGCAGGGCGAAGCAAACAATCTACAACTATTGCCTTCTGAAGGATGGAGTGAAGTCTGGGGCCATTCCTTTTTTCCAATGCGTTGTTTACTCTTAAAGGCCTTTTTACCAGATCATTGGTGACCAAACTGAGCTTATGTACATGTGAAAACCCTTAAATGGTTATTCCAGCCTAAAATTATTGCCACGTACACACTGGATAACTGATAAATGTTGGATCGGTGGCAGTCTGACCCCTTGGCCCCCTGTTTTAGAAACCAGTAAAGGTCCCATCAGTCTGATCCCTCCTATCCAGTGGATCGTGGTTAATATTGTAGTCTGATACCCCTTTAAGTGTTTGGTCCTTTTGCTCAATTCTACCAAATATGTAATTTATTGCATTGAAGAACGTTTACTGGTAGACAAAAAAAAAATAAAATAGGCTTCTGTACTTGATCCAAGGAGGGATTCGGCACACCAAATTTCAAAATTATGACTATATATATGTATTTGTGCATATATGTGGGTTTTTTTTTAATGCAAACTACTTTGACTTTGCCTTAGTCTTTAATCATGACTACAATGGATTTTTTTTTTTTTTGCCCTGTGTGTTATATCTTCAGTTTGGATTATGAGAGTAATGAATGTACGTCTAGGCAATCTGTCTGGTGTAAATGATGCTTAATGCTTTAATTTCTTATGTTTCTTTTAATATTTATTTTAATTACATTTTTACAGAAGAAACATTTGTGATTATTTACATCTTTATGTACAGCTTTCAGGCTTTATTTTTACTTTAGGAGAGGGTTACAGTCTGGTATCGGTTTTCTATTAGGCTGTTAAAAAAATGGGCAGTATTTTAGACCAGTCATGTCAAACTCTGGCCCGCGGGCCAAATCTGGCCCACATTGCCATTATTTTTGGCCCACTGAGCTTTTCCATTGCTGTATTAAATCTGGCCTGCCTGATGTTGCAGCAGATTATAATATGGGTGGTCCGGACAGCCACTCGGACTGGCTATTATATAAGAGACTATTTGGAGGGCTGGCTACTATAGTAGACACTATTGGAAGGGCTTGCTACTATGTGGGGCTCTAATAGTAGGCCTGGCTAGTATTTGGGGCACTATGGGGGGGGCAGCTACTACATGGGGCACAATTATGGGATTACCTACTGCTTGAGGGATATAATGGACAGCTACCATGTGGGGACATTTACTTTAGGTTAGACAGTGCCAGGAACGCTGCACGCTGCTCTGCCAGTGCCAGAAGCGCTGCATGCACTCTTTATTAAAATTGGCCCGTGACTTTCTCCAATTTTTTAATTTTGGCCCACTGTGTATTTGAGTTTGACACCCCTGTTCTAGACACTCCCTTATTAAAAAAAAAACCCAAAACCACAGACTTCATGCACAGAGCCAAATTATGTATCTGTGCAACCTAGAGTTGTACACAGCCGTAATACGGGGCCCATCCTAGTGTATAGGGCTATACTGTACTTCCATAGACCAGTATGGAGGCATACAGAGAATATTATGACATATATTTTCTGATTCTCGATGGAACTAATTTCATCTAGTGATGCCATAAAGAGGTATAGGGACTTTATGTGCTGTCATTTGGCATCCAAATCTCTACAATATTTTACTATCAACATTAACAGTAATATTTCTTTTATGATCCAAACAAAGCTGCTCCCTCTAGTGCTAAACTGTGTAATGCTATATATCTCTATCTTAACTTTTTTTTTTTTAAAGATGCTTCTACTCTGGAGTCTTACTGGGGGGAAAAAAATAAGTAAATATATATACAGAGATACATACATATGTATCTATAGTGTTGTTTTGTTTTTTTTAACCAAAGTCCCTAGGGGATTTAATAGGTTCTTTCTGTGGGATCATCTTCTGACGTTAACAAAAAAAAAAAAAACTTAAAAATAAAAAATCTGATAATTTTTCTGTTTCCAAAAACAGTGCCACAAAATGAATATCATTTGCAGTGGGACACTTGGTAGTTTTAGGCCCTGTCTATTTATTTACCCCCACCCAAAGTGGTTTCCTTAATGCAGATGTAGACTTAAAGGGAACCTTTCACATTGAAAATGCTTGCTAATTTACTGACATCACGTTATAGAGCTGGAGTAGCTAATGCTAGGTTCACACTGCGTTTTTGCAATCCGTTTTTTGCAAAAAATGGATGGAAAAACGGATGCATTAGTGTGCATCCGTTTTGATCCATTTTTCCATTAACTTCCATTGTAAAAAGAAAAATGGAACCGGTTTTTTTAACCGACACAAAAGTAGTGTTAGATACGTTTTTGTGTTCGTCAAAAAAAACGGATCCGTTTTGATCCGTTTGTTTTTTTTTTTTTTTTTTTTTTTTTTTTTACAATGGAAGTCAATGGAAAAACAGATCAAAACAGATGCACACACATGCATCCGTTTTTCGCAAAAAACGGATTTAAAAAACGCAGTGTGAACCCAGCCTCAGCAGATTGATATAGTTTTGTGAGAAAAGATTTAGCAGAACTTGTACTACATTCATTTGTCAGTCATTAATTAGGACCGCCCACTGGACTCTTAAACTTGGAGTGCGCTAACTGCTATCTGTGTGCATGCTTATACAGGAGGGCTGGACTTGTATGGTTAGAATAAGCTGAGATATAAATATAATAATTTATAATCTCTTATAAAACTATATATCAGTCTGCTTAGCTCCTCCTTCTCTGTAACATACTGCTTGCAGACTGCACTGCATTTTCAATGTTACAGGATCTCTCCCCCCCCCCGCCCCTTAAAATAAATTAAGTCATCTATTCTTGTCAGAATTTTGCAAGACTATGAGCTTAGAATCGATTAGACTAACACATAGCTAGGGTTTTTAATGTCCCATTTAGGCATTAGTGTCATAGTTTTGCTTCTTATCTCTTCAGTATAGACAGGAGGCATTGCTTGACCACACAAGCTGCTTTGAAAAGACGCCTCGGGTCATTGCCTCTGATTCATCTCTAGAGACCTTCACAGTCAGAATTTGACGAAAACTGCTAATGAGGAAAAAGCTTGTTAAACAGGAACTTTTCAAGTTTTAAGTAGGGATGGTCTGAACCTGCCAAGGTTCGGGTTTGTACGAACCCGGACTCTCAGCAATGATTCCCGCTGTCTTAAACCACCCTCTCCACGGAGGTTTAAGACAGCGGGAATCATTGCTTGAGAGTCCGGGTTCGTACGAACCTGAACCTCGGCAGGTTCGGACCATCCCTAGTTTTAAGTTAAATATAGATAATGTATTTATCTAATAATGAGCAGTGTGTTTGATCATGTGGAGGGAGCTACAGAAATGGGGTTTCTCTTTTAAAAATGTTGGTAGTCTCTATAGTCATTAGAGTACATAGTTTTTTTTTTTTTTAATATCATATATCCACAATCAATTTGTTAGAACATCAGGGTGGGGTTGGGGTGGCACAGTGCGAATTCCTACCTTGTGTTATGCCTACTATAAGGGGTAGAGCATGATGACTGTGTATTAGACATAACACAGTATGTAATATTTTCTTAAAGTGTTCCTTTGTACACCTTTACTAAATTCATCCAAAGTATATGGTGGCCTCCCAACTCCTCACCAAAAAATGTCAGTGGAGGGTTAGGTTGTTAAGATTTTCTTCCACCTGACCCTAATGTTCTGGGAGGGACAAGCTTCCTTCTCCCCAAATGTTCATGTGTATTAGAAGGTGAGACAAAAGAACTGTTGGCCATACAATCGTCCAGCTGACTGTTAATAAAAATGTATGGCCACCTTTTTATACACAACATTCGAGAGTTTTATGCAAAAGAATATCAATTATCGTATAAAACATTTTTGCACCTTTTAAATCCCTTGCACTTTTCAAGATCTCTGCCCTCTATTATGGTCGTAGACCTTTAAATAGAGACCATAGATTTAGCAGAAAAAAAATGCTTTCTTCTCCTGTTACGGACTTTGGTGGGATTGGTTCACCTTCTAATGTGTATGGGGGACATCCTGACTGCATTGCAATTCCCTAACTTTTTTTTTTTTTCTCTGTAAGAAAACCAGACATCACAGTGGTCTAGTAGCAGCCTACTTCCCCATTCACCACACATAAACATTATCATCAGTGGGTCTTGTCCTCCTATCAGATATGTAGTTTTTAGCTTCTGTATATAAAGAAGCAATAAAGCTGCCAGCAAGTGGAGATGAAACCATAAGTATATTAGAAACTTTTCATTATACACCGATTAAATGGGTCTACTGCTTTTTATAATTCCCTTTTTGTTAGAAGTTTTGCCTGATAAGCTGACCAGAGATTCTACCTTCTAGGACCACCAGAGATCAGCTGTAAGAGCCCAGCAGCAAGGGTTCAATTTCCCTGCAGTGCCCCCACATGGGAGCCAAAGTATTACACAGTTCTTTTCTTTTATAGCAGCTCTTCGTTTTTGTTTTTTTTAAACTCAACCTTACCTTTAGGCTTTACATGTATAAAACAGTGAGCAAAACCAATCGCATCACTCATATACAAATTACTGTCAGTTGGAGGAAAAGTCAGAAATCAATTATTATGATGGTCCAAAGAACCCTAAGTCTTTGCTTTAATCAGAAATTCTTACAATATGTTTGTGTCAGTGGCCGTTTTTGAAACGTCTTCCATTTTTATTTCTCATCCTATAAGGTTGTGGCCTAGCACTTTTGTGGGCATATGAGGTACATTTGGGTTTTGAGACCTATTTGCACACATGTGTAATGTGTGCCTAGTCTATGCATTTCTTTATAATTGTCAAGTATAGATAAGAATTTATTATAAACACTTTAGTAATAAAAAAAATCCCATAATAGCATGGAGAAGATGGGTGCAGACCTAGGCTACTGAAATCCATGAATGTTCAGGGTTTCATGAACCTGAACTGTAAATTTGCCTATCTTCACCTAGGATGATTACTTGATCTATGGTTTCTAGATCATCCTATAAAAAGCAGGTTACAGTTGTAGAACTTAATAACCTTTGTTGGTATAGTTCTTGTTTTGCACTTATTTTGTGTTACAAGATGTTTTTTTTTCTATTTGAAGCTAAAAAGAAGTTCAGGGCAGCATGGGAGCTGAATGAAAGAGAGTTCTGCTGTAAGGTCACATGTCTGACAGCAGGGTAGAAATTATTCGTTGTCTGTTGCCATGGTACTCGGCAGAATTTTTTTAATCAATTATTTAAAAGTCCAAATTATTATGAAAAACAGTAAAGCCGTTCAATACAATACAAACAACCTCTTGTATCTCGTGTCCTACGGGTGGCAGTCTCTTTTGCTAACATACGTATAATGAGCTGAAAATAAACACAGCAAGAATACACATATAATACAAGTAAACTTGTAACAACATTTGCCTAAGTGTTCGTGACTGTTTCAGGGCTTGTTGTTATGGGGAATTCTTTTGCTTATTTACACATTAAAGTCTTGTCTTAAAGTGGCCTTTATCTGTATTTAAGCACTAGTAAATTTCATAACGTGTGTGCACCCTAGTCTTTTATAGATACATTTCTTACATTTTCTGAAATCAGTTATAGTAAGAAATTAGTCTGTATTTCTAATCTTTTTTTTTTTTTTTTTTTTTTTTTTTTTTTTTTTGAATCTGCAAATCTCCATTCTAATTTAAATATTAAAGCGCAATATTTTGTATTTTTGTTCCCGTTTCTCAACAGTCCTTTATACAAATCTGAGAACAATCCTTATATTGTGGGTAATTAAAAAAATTATTGGATGAACTTGACTATTACAGCAGTAATGGCCCACCATCTGATGTGTTTGAACGCCTCCAGAAGAGAAGGATCAGGCATGTTGGATTTCAACTGCATGATCTCTTTCTTCTGGTAAATAAGTTGCTACCTGAAAATTCTAACATCAGCTTAGACTTTTCTGGCTGAAAATGGATATGTATGAGGGAGTCGGTAGCCGTCTGCTTAACAAGTGTCTGGCCAACAGCTGTCTTATTTGTATGTCCTCTGTGAGATAAAACACAACCCCTTTTACGGCCTTTAGAGAGGGTTTGCAGCTAGAAGCAGTAAAGCACATGGGCCTAGCCAAGTATGTTGATTTGGCATCATGCAACATTTTGAGATGAGCACAAGATATAGAACAATCAATTTTTTGAAGCAGTGTAATATTGTATATAATGCTGTAGCGCACCTGTATTTGCTGCCTCTACATGGATTTTTCTGTTTTATCACAAGTGCCCATTACATAGGGTTAATTAATCAGTTGGGTAAATCCAGACATATGTGACGGGAAGTCTTACTTCTCTGTGTGGATTTGTACCATGGTCCTGAAAGTTGGTGCCTCTTGGCAGATCATGGTCACGTAGGAAGCATCCATCCAACCAACCCTATGTGTGCGGATTTAATCTAATGACTGAGTACCATAACTGTTTCAGGTCTGTTTTTTATATTTTTGTACTACTTGTGTGCCATCACCAGACGAGGACAGACATTTTTTGGTCTGAACCGCTTTTTGCATTGGAGGGAGGGCACAGAGTTCCCAATACAGGTTATGACCTAATTCAAAGTGTGTTTTACAATTTGCACATTGGAATACTCCAAAATATGACTCATCTCTTTAATATTTAATAAGAGTTTTTAAAAAATTAAAGCAAAAAAAAAAGACCCCTCCCCCAACCTCTAGATTATGTATCATGTATATTTGTGTCTTACAATCCTAAATGCTAACGGACGGCAGGTGTTTAGTTTTTTTTTTTTTAGTCAATGAAGTGACTTGAAGGAAGAGCAGTTATCGGCAATGTGTTTACACACAGTCTTTGTTTTTAAAGTGTTGCAGTGTTCTTAAATGTGTGATGGTGTTCTATCTAAATAACAAACATTATTTTGCATTGATTTTCCAGGGTGATTTGGAAGGAATAGCTGTTGACTGAAGGAGTGTTGGCCAACACATTGCAGGGGTTGTTCTATCATGGCAATAGGTGATTGAGAAGCTGTAGGGGTCTTGAAATATTACCCATCCCAATAGAGTCCTCAAAGTGAGGAGCCCTGACAGTCTTCATCATCCATATACAATAATATGACATTTAGAAAGGTATTGTGCAAATGGAACGGCCTATTTAAAGGGCCATTCCAGTAACAATAGGTATGAGAGAGTGAGGTAAACAATCCTAAATCTATAGCTCCTTTTACTCTGGAAACAAATTTCTTCTGTTATTCGGCGCATTGGTATGGACTGCCAAAAGGAAGGCGGGGGGGGGGGGGGTACCTCACAACTTCTGTGAGCACATTTCTAGCTCATACAAGTGGTAGTGTCACTAACTCAGTGTGTGGTCTTACAATCTAAATTGGGTTTCTACTTTTAAATAAGTCTATAAACACTATGTTATAAAACTTCTCTCTATACATTTTAATATGTTAGCGGATCTTTTGGTTGAATAATTCAGAGGTCTACGATAAACTTTTATATTTCTAGAGTAGCTCGGCATTTTGCTTTGCTGGCAATCTTTAGTGTTATCTTTCAAAAAATAAAGCACATTTCGGACATCAGCAACATAATTTTTTTTGTGCCTTTTGAAACCTGACGTATCGTTGGGTCTAAATTAGACATGTCGGCTTTCCTTATTTTTCTGGTGGAGCCACCTTTTTTTGTGGCCCTCGGGAAATAGAAATGCCTTATGTACACCCAGTTACTTGATTACTACCACCATTTTTCAGAATCCATTATTACATAATTCAAGCTGTGGCCATTTCCAGTTCCTACTGGGTTTTCACCACTCGAGCTGAACTTGGCTGTGCTTGCCAATGTCAAAAGTTGGCGAGGTTCTTTTCTGTAGATAGATTTTTATTTTTCTATTATATCAAGTACTTCTGGTTATAGAAAAATACTAAACGTCTATGATGTGTGATCAGATTCTGGTCCACATACTTATTGGACTAGAAATCTGGACCATATATAGTCAGTGTAAATGTAGCTATAACAGCAAAATATCAGATGACCTGTTCGCATCCACATGATATCTGTGTGACGCTCAGGAATGACATCTTGGCTGTTTCTTGTCTTTTTATCACCACCTCTGTGGTAAACAGGCTGTTTTTTTTTTGTTTTTTTTTTTAGAGAGAATCCACCCCTACATTGTACATCTTATATCTGATGTAATCTCTGTTAAAATATATGGTATGTTGACGACATTCATAATGCATCCAGTGACAATTCTACCTTTATGTAATGTACAGTCTGTTTTCTGCTAATCATTATTGCTCCTCATGGGTGGTCTCAGAATTTTCAGCAACTAACAAAGTAGCCAACATGTTCTGGGTTTGTAGATTGAGGCATATACAAGAGCAATGTTGTACTGGACACTTATAAATATGTGGATTTTGTTTTCCCTTTGGGATATAAAGACGTTTTGTGTGTGTGTATGTGCTTTATTTTTTATTTTTGTCTATTTAATACTATGTGAATTGTTAACAGTATTTCTGTCAATTCAGACTTTGTGAATTTTTTGTGTAGCAGTTAAAACATGCAGACTTTGTATTGTTGATGTTGTTCTTGCCGAGTAAAAAAAAAAAAGAAAATTCTTGTTTCCTTAAGTGCCGAATTAAAGCAAACTTTTTATTGATTTTATGACATCAGATGACATTACTATGTGTGTTTTTTGTCCTCATTATCCCAAGCACTGCTTGACAAATCCGCCATGAAAACAAAGGTAGGCAGACATATATACAGAGATGTGAATACAGTAGATAGACTTTGCTCTGGTAGCATTGAACAGCAATGTCTCCTTCTAGCTGACCCCCCAAATTGTGACAGATCCCCTCCCATTCTCACCCGCTGCGGTTGTCCCGGCCCCAGTTGGGCTAGACCTGTGCCATGTAGCTGCTCCACCTCCCGCTCTCACACACCAGCCTGCACTTAGAGCACACCAACCTGTGCAGCAGTCACATCATGCCAGATAGGGGGGACGCTCTGACACGCCAGGGCGTGGTGGGGGGCGCTCTGTCAATCTGGGGGCCCTGCACACCAACCTGTGCAGCACTCACAGCTCAGACATCAGACTGGGAGATAGAAATACTGCAAAGTTGAGGTTGGTTATCCGACGCCAGAGACGTTATTGGTATTTTCACAGTATATTGCCCAGCCCTAACCCTAACTAATTCAAAAACCACACAAAGTGATCAGGGTGTGGGGATCTGGTAGAGACAAATAGTTGTGCAAACTTGTGAATAACAGCATCCATCGGCTTCCAGTGTATGATCAATGTGAGCTATCTGCAGTCACCCTCACATATTATTACTCCCACATTATTTCTAAGATCGCTAGTATAAAAGAATCCTACTCAGCTCCCCTCTTTTTTTTTTTTATGGTCTTTTTGTTTTAAGTTGTAATGCCAAAAACAACCTGTGGATAGGTGTGGCTCAGTGTTTAGAAAGAAGTTAGCCACGTGTTTTTAATACCGCATAACTCATCTTAGCTGGACCTATGCAATATCTATCGTCTCTGATTTAGTGGTAGTCTGAATGAAGACTAGAGATGTGCGCGTCTTGAGCCTGCTGGAGTCCGTTCGCTCGCCTTTTGAATGCTGGTGACTGATGAAGTTGGATGCAGCCCTAGGGAGTCCTAAAAAATATGCAAATAGCCATTGGCTTAAAGGCCCTAAACACATTAAAGTCAGCTAACCGTTCATTTTGACAGGGCTGTCTGTATATGTATATGAGGACTCTACTATTCTCCCCCGACATGCCAAGACCATGCTTGGCCGACTTGTTCTTACTGTACCTGATGTCCGTTGCACTACAATGAATAAGAAAAACTATTTGAGTGTCTTCTCTACCATTCTGTCTCGACATGTCATGGCTGAGAGGGATCAAGCATGTTGGATGTCAACTGCCTGATCCTTTTGTTCTTGGGGAGATAAAGCACCACAAAGGCTGACAGCTGCGTATCCCTCCGCTCTCTATTCAGAACGCATTAACTCTTGGCAGAACTGAACGTTCATGTATATGGAGAATTTTGGATGAGTGTCAGCTAAACAAGCATTTTGCTTCCAGAGATCCCATGTGTATGGTCACCTTTTAGAGTTCACAGACTACCTAGTACAAACTTTAGTATAGGGTTAATCCTGCAAAAAGTCTCACAGATTTGAGTGCCTCTCCTTAATGTTAAATTGGAGCTAAGGGGGAAAGATGGAAAGTTAAGGCTTAACGTTACTGTCTAGATCTAGGCAATGCGCTCAATAATTGCCTGTGGGAAGGAGATTTGCGAGTGACCTTGTACTATATTTTTTTAAGAGATTTTATATATAGATATATCTTGCATTGAAACCTAGAATTACAAGTAACTTGGTTTGAAAAAAATTGTATTTCTGTGAACGAACAAGATTTCTTTATACATGCCATTGGCAAGAGGTAGCAGGGCCTCATAACGGCACGGTGTAGTGCCGAAACATGTTGAGGGGGGGAGGCATTTTATGCCACCTTTGTGTATAGAGAAGGTTCTGACTGCAGCAGACCCCCTGGACAATGAGCGTTACCTAGTCCGAACACGAACGGGATACTATCCTGATACCAACATTTAATCAGGCAGCATACATTTCGTTTTTTAATAGTGCACATTTCTTTACTTTATTAAATAGTGACTGATTAAAAATAGTTTTAAAGTTTTCGAGGGAAATAGTAAGTAAGGACCTCCCAGTATTGCCACTAGTTGGCTCTTGTATAAATTCGTATATATATATATATATATATATATATATATATATATATATATATATATATATATATATATATATATATATAATATATTTTTTTTTTTTTTTTTTTTTTTTTTTCTTAATAGCAGGAATAGAACTTGTAAGAACGGTGATGAATGATGAGAATTGTAACTAGAGAGAAAATAAACATGGGATGGGTGGGGGATTTTTTATAAAGGTCACTATTTACCGGTGTAGAATTTATTGTTGGCAAGCAATGATTCTCCTCGATATAGGAACAGATCAACTCTTTGTATTGCAGTGTATGTGATATTAGATGTGGGCTACACATCAGTGACCGCCAGCCGGAGTCCATCTGTGGCCCTAGATCTTACTCCAGTGGAAGCAAAAGCATAAACACAAGGGATGGGGCATGCTATGCAAGAAAACCCTTTCCTGGAGTGTTTCTTTAATGTTGGCTAGAGATGTTCCCCCCTTCCTTCCCCTGTAGCAGAGGTGAAAAGCCTACTTAAAGCAGTGTAAAATTAAAAAATTACAATGTCTAGGACTCCTTTCCCTGATTTTATCACTGATGGATGTTACTAATGCCATTGAGTCTTGTGTGGAGATGAGCACAACTGGAGCATGCTCGAATCCGATTGTTCGTCATTTGAACACAGGTGGCTTTAGAATTTGGATGTAGCCCCAGGGAGTCCGATAAAACCTGGATACAGCCTATGTCGATATCGGCCGTTACGGCTGCTAATTGTTCAGTGTAATAGGTGACAACGATCAGCCAACATGCACAATGTAGGCTGATCGTTGTCTTTTAACAGTGATCAGCTGCAGTTGCTCCGTGTTTTAGGAGCGGCAGTATCAGACCGCCGCTGTCTCCTATGGACTGCACACCAGATCTGACGACCACCTGGGCTGACAGGTCAGTGCTCGCTTGCTCTCCATATCACCCCATGTAATAGGGGCTTTAATTTAAACATTAGAGATGAGCGAATCGGGTTAGAGTCCATCCGAACCTGAACGTTCGGCATTTGATTAGCGG
Source organism: Dendropsophus ebraccatus (assembly GCF_027789765.1). Lineage (NCBI taxonomy): Eukaryota > Metazoa > Chordata > Amphibia > Anura > Hylidae > Dendropsophus > Dendropsophus ebraccatus. The sequence continues at coordinate 63,031,886 of NC_091464.1, read as the reverse complement.
TGGCTGCTGAACTTGGATAAAGCTCTAAGGTTGTCTGGAAAACATGGATACAGCCAATGACTATATCCATGTTTTCCACATAGCCTTAGGGCTTTATCCAAGTTCAGCAGCCACCGCTAATCAAATGCCGAAGGTTCGGGTTCGGATGGACCCGAACTCGGTTCGCTCATCTCTATTAAACATCCTTTCAGAAGATATGTCCCTTAGCTATGCTCTACTTTGCAAAAAAAATGTGGAAAATTAAAAGGCTACAAGTCAGTCAGTACAATTATTCTACCCTTCTCACTGATGTTAGCATAAATTACTAGGTTATGATTAGGTTTTTTAAAGGGAATCAACTGTTGTTCAGGTTCTAAACTGCTCACACTGTTAGATAGCTGTTAGGACAAGGAAACACATGGTACATTTCATATATCTAGCTGTGCTTCCATAACACACACATACTTTTATTCTGTGGTGCAATGTGGCTGAGAGGTTTTCCTAAGCACCTAATATGCTGAGGGCTGTAACACCTTGTTTCCCCCTCCAATCTCTGACTCTGCTTGATGTACCCCAAAGAGTGATAGGGATGAGAGTGGAAGAAAGGAGATGGTACAGCCTTCAGAAGTTTGAGCTTGGGAACACCTGTGAAAGCATTTATCTATGTTATGCAAGTCCAGCCTGATATATAAAAGGTACCATGTGTCTCCTTGTGTCAGCAGTTGGAACATGAATTACTGGTGACAGATCCCTTTAAAGGGTCTGTCTATTTTGTACATCACCTTTGGATATGCCTTATTATGGAATTAGTAGAGGGAAATCTTTTTCTTAGGCTACGTTCGCAATGCATTTGTGAACGATGAAATGCAACACGTGACATATAGGAGTTTGAACAGGGCCATTCAAATGAATGGGTCTGTAATTGTGGACAGATTCTATGTATGTGTGAGGACTTAGTATCCCTAGCTTCTGTCTCCTACCATTTGACACATCAGTTTTGAGTCCTGTCACTTTACATGTCTAGAATAACACCACATACACTGCTATTACTTATTTCTGTAAATATTATAGAAACCTAGATGGAGGACTTTAATTAAATGTGGTCCTTTGGGCACCATTTGGACAGTCTGAAATACAATAATTCAATGTTGGGTAAATCGATCTTTGAGTGCACTATCGTATATATATTTCCTGGCTTTAAAGAAGTCACTACTCAACTGTGAGCTCTGACATTGAATGGACACCCTTTGACTTCAGTGGCTGCTCCTTTTTCAGTAAATATTGAGAATTCTAACATTTGCAGAAGCAGCTGGTGGACAAACCCTTTAAGCCGTATCTGTGATCATAGTAAAACCAGTTGCAGTATACACATTTTATGTTATGAGTTTTTTTAGTTGTTTGGTTAGAGTTTATTCAGATATGCACAGTGTACAGATAGTTTATGAGAAATTTTACACATGAATGGTCCCATTAAATGGCTGAAGCTGCTGTCCTAGATATGTCATTCCTGTAAGATGTATCCAGACGATGTGGTTGTTCATCCTTACAGGCACTGGTAATGATACGGGTGATGAACAACAACAGGTGCTGAGCGAACAACTGCGGCTCCTCTTGTGCTTGACTAGGACTTAAGATCACACGTTTTATAGACTAAGTCTATAAGATCACACGTTTTTTCTGTAATAACATACAATTACCTGAAATGCAACCCAATGAATCTTTTAATACCTTATGGGCGATTGGTGTTTAAAGGGGAAGTCCCACGGAAGTGAGAAAATACAGACAGGCAGGGGGTTGCTGTCAGTCGCCTTATCACCTTATTATTCGGGTTCCACGGTCTGTCCCCTAGAACTCATTTTATAACTTGGCTAAGGCTTGAAGGTCATCTTCAGTAATGTCTCCATGTGACTTTCTCTCCCAACCTCTTAGTCCCTTGACATGGGAAAATGCTTTCTCCGCAATGGAACAGGTTTATCGATATCCAGCTTTCAGTCCAATCATTTTTTGGCCCCAACATCTGTCCTCAACAGGGAACTATGAGGTTCATCATACACATAAGATCATTGGTTGATCCAATTATAGTCCTTGGTTCTCATTAAAGCCATACGTATAATCTGGTAGAAGACTACTTCATGGCCGGCCTCTGTCCCAAGAAGCATCATGTCAAAGTTGATGCTTTTTTTTACCAATTCCACTACCAACAACAACTTGGATGTTCTGTTTAATAGACTGATTTGGAAACCACTGATGTAGTGCATTGTCAGGTTTTCCAATTTTCCCAATACATTTAAACATTTGGTATTCAATAGAGGAAAATTTGAAATAAAGTATATATTGAAAACAAACAAACAAACTGGTGCATAGGAGGAAGAGATTAGTAAGCGTGTGTTAGGGTATATGCACATGAAGTTATTCTATGAAGAGGGAAGCGGGAGCGTGCAGCTATGAGCGGCGGATTCCGCACAGAGTTTTCCACGAGAATTACTCAGTGTGCATATACCTTTTAGGGCTCATGCACACTGAGCAATAGGTGAGGAATTCAAGAGAAAAGATCTCTGCTTGAAAATTCCTCTTCTGTTCTGCTCTGGCAGAATAGGAGCTGAATGCAAGCAGAATTTTAAGCAGAATTCAAACACCATTGACTTCTATAGGATTCCTCTAACAGAATCCGCCCAAAGAAATGACATGTTACTACTTTGGCCCCGTTCACACTAAGCAAAAACGTCGGAATTAGGCAAACACGTGTCCGCTTCCGCCACTCTCCACTCAAAGAAGTAACACGTCACTTCTTTGAGTAGAGAGGGGGGAAGCGGACGTTCCCGCCCTCCCAGTCACTTAAAGCAGGACACTGAGCACGGTGGGATTCTTGGCGGAATCTGCCGTTTTTGCTCAGTGGGAACGGGGCCTTTGTCATTTCTTTGAGTGGAGAGCGGCGGTAGTGGACGCCCATGCCCTCTCCTTCACTCGGTGAGACACTGAGCACAGCGGGATTCCGCCGCAGAATTCCAACGTTCTTGCTCGGTGTGAACGGGGTCTTTGGGTGGAAAGCAGATCTGCGGCAGAAAATTCTGCTCTGAAAATCTGCAGTGTGAACAACAGAGCGTAAATCATATTGAACACAATGGGACATTGCTCTGTTCATATTTTATGAGAGGAATTTCTAGCAGAATTTAAGAGCGGATTCCTCTTCAATTCCTCGCCTTTTGCTCAGTGTCACTGATACAGTGAGTCACTTTTCATAAAGCCACTGGAAAAAAACATTGTTATTATGAACGAGAGGAAAGCCCCCATCCGATGCAAGTGAGTCATACATTATGTGTCAATAGCCATGGCGCAGGCAAAGTCATAGGACCTTGTCCTTACCCTGCCAAGTAGACATGCCTCCTACTATGCCATCCTTGTCGAAGCTAAAGGAAAGAACTCGTACATTGTCGGACCTCAATGGAAACCAATAATCATCTAATTATTACAGACCAATGTAATCCCCGGTTATTACGTTTTTCCATGAAGAATTCAGTTTGGCCCCATAGTGTTCTCCACACAGTACTGGTATTTTTCGGAACAGAGAGTTCCTGCCCCATGGTGTTTTAGCTGTGCTTAATCAATTACCCTATAGATCAGTGTTTCTCAACTCTAGTCCTCAAGACCCACCAACAGATCATGTTTTGAGGATTTCACTGGTAATATAATTATAGTCAGTGCACCAGTAACTGCCACAGCTGTTCGTTGTATGGGATATCCGCAAAACATGACCTGTTGGTGGGTCTTGAGGACTGGGGTTAAGAAACACTGCCATAGATTATAGGACAGCATTTAAAGGGGAAGTCCGGGCAAAATAATTTTAAGATATATGTTATTGCCCATCAAAAGTTATGAAAATTACTATTAGACACTTATAGGAAATGCACCTATAGTGCATTTTCCCTGCACTTACTACAGCATGGTGTGTTCAAGTCTCTGTAAAGCTGGTGATGTAACATCACAGAAACTGACGACACCTGCTGCAGTGGTGGGACAGACTGGAGCAGCAGGAGTTGTCAGTTTATGTAACGTGACATCACCAACTTTACAGAGACTTGAACACTCCATGCTGTAGTAAGTGCAGGGAAAATGCACTATAGGTGTATTTCCCATAATAAGTGTCTATTAGTATATTTCATACCTTTTTGTTGGGTAATAACATACCTTAAAATTATTTTGCCTGGACTTCCCCTTTAAGATTCATAAAAGAAACTCTTTGGTTACCATGATAGTACCCAGATAGTGTCATAGTGGTATGTGTTATGATCACGGTCCTACTTGCTAAACTCCCTTGTGACGAAGCAACCCAAGGACTTATTTTCCTAGTGGTACATTCTTACCTCGCAGGGCCACAACCAATATTATAGTGACCACAGAATACATTTTACATGACATTACCAAGTGGTATCTTTTACCTTATAAATGGATCATATCTTAACAAAATCCTGACATCTATATTGACTGCAGCTTTTGGCTGGAGCCTTTTGCCAAAATAGGCCTGCTCCAGCCTGGTGCAGATAGTGATCATTAGTTTTTCTTGACTTTTTACTAGTTTTAGAGGTGAACTCAAAGGGGTTAGGATTTTTTTTGTTGCAAAAGAAAAAGAAATCAGCTCACCCCTCAGCAAGTAGTAGTAGGTGTATGACACAGTTCCCAGAAGAACGGAGCAGGTGGACATTGATGCGGGCCGTCACCCGTATAGGCAATTCAAAACTATGAAAAGTTCCACTGCTCCTTGTAGTAGTATCAAAAACTTTATTGGGTACATGCAAAATAATAAAAACTTCTAAAACCATGCCGACGCGTTGCGGAGGCAACCCTCCTTAATCATGGCAAAAGGTATATTGAACAGTGAACCATTTTATTGTGAGATGTACCTCCTCCCACTTGCCCCTCCCGCTACGGGCCTGGAGAGAAAAAACAAGGGGCGTGACGAGGAACCACATGAAGCACATAACAGGTGGATACAATGTAAGTACAAAAATTAACCCTATGTGATATCTGCTAAAGAAATAGTCATTAGAGAAAAATACATGAATTATGTAGGCATTAGAAGATGTAAAATAAATCTGTCTTAAAATTCTTGCCTTGTGGAAAACGTGTGGCAAGATGTAATATCCAATAGGCTTCCCTCTTTCTGAGAAGTTTAACCCAATCCCCTCCTCTTTGGGGTTTGTTAACTTTTTCAATGGCTCGTATTTTGAGGGTGTTCGTGTCACCTTCATGGCATTGATGGAAATGTCTGGACAAGCCAGACATGGATTTATTTCCAGGGAAGGAGATCGCAGAGCGGATATCACGCAAGTGTTCAGCAAAACGAACCTGGAGTTTCCTCATGGTTGACCCTACATATTGTACCTGGCAGGATGAACATTCAGCCAGATACACTATCTATGTGCTGGCACAATTGATAAAACTTAATTTTAGGATTATTTTTTTTGCTATTTGAAATGTAATGCTTACCAGAGGCAGGCCAAATTTCAAATCCTTTATTTTTCTCATAAGGTCTGCAGTAGTCCTTGGTTTGGATCTTTTGTAGGACTCACAATAGCTGCTGGGGTGTATAGCTCCTTATTGGAAGCTATTAGTATACATCTTAGAGTCTTAAACTTTATGCCAAGTCTTTCGGCATATAAACATTACAGCATAAATTTTTTGCAGTATTTTGCAATGATCATAAATGGATTTTGCTTGCAGGACAGACTTCTATACTTTCTATGGATAGCATCATAACAGTGAACGCAACATATCATGTTTAGGAGTGACCAAGAGTTGGTAGAGAACTCTTGTAAGATCATATAGAATCTACCCATTGGCCGGCACACTGCTATGCATCTGATGGGAATGTTCATGTGTAGTTGCATTGTGGCTGGACTTTGTATTGTACTATAAAGTATTTGTTGGGTGTCTATACGTACATCTCCCGACATTGCCCTTCTCGGGCCCTATGCCTATTTTTTGTTTTCTCTGGTTTAAAAGCAATGGATATCGACCAGCTCTGTTACTTTAAGGGTCACTAGGGTGGAAGCAATGGGTGTTATATAGAGAAGATCAGGGCCCCGGACAATAACCCAGTACCTGCCTTCTACTCCACGTAATTCCTGTGGTCCCAGTTGAAAGCATCCCAATGTATTATCTTGGCTTTTTGATGGTACTCCACCATCTTGATTTTCTAAAATTTGCTGTGCTGAGTCTTCATCATGGTCATCTGCTCCTTTCCATACTTTTCTTTCCTCCATTTTACCCTTGCTTCTTAATCTGTGAATTTACATATTTAGGTCCCCTTCACACGTCCGGAAAAACCACCCGGATTTCCAGACCCATAGACTTTAATTAGTCATGGACACCCTTCCCGATTTTTCTGTTCCGGAAAATAGATCCAGAAAAAATAGGACATGTCCTATTTTTGTCCGGAATTCTGGCCCAGGTGCCCCCATAGACGTCTATTGGAGCGCCGGATGGTCTGCCCACCATCCATACCCCTCTTTCCCGAACCTCACTGGTTGTCTCCTCCGGCCTCCTGCTGTTCCTGGTCTGCTGGTGCGCTCCGGTCCCCCGGTCTCTTCCTGCCGCCACCTCAGGTCTGCCCCGGCCTCCTGCAGCCTGACTCCCCCGGACCTCAGCCCTTGGCGTGCCGCGGCATCTCCGTCCACCTAGCAGCAGTGGCAGGGTACACGAGGTGGAGGCAGTGGCAGGGTAGACGAGGGGCGATGTGGGTACCTGTGATGTAGTCTATATTGAAATCACTTTTTTATTTTTTTCTCATCAGGAAATCCTGAAGGCTGAAGGTAAAAACAGATTACTGTCAGGAAATCCTAATACTTTCCTTATGTCTTTTGAGGCCTTCTGAACAGGATTTCCTCACAGTAAAAACTGACACGGACGTGTGAAGGGGGCCTTATATTGTAAAACATGCTCATTATCTACCCTGCTATGTGTTTAAGTGATTACATTCTGTATTGTGATATCCCTGTTCATATGTTTAATACTTGTGCTTTATTTCTCTGGTCTCTGATGATCCCAAAAACTTTTTCAACCTAAAAGTGAGTTAACGTGTTCTAAATAAGTGACAAGTATTTACACATCTATCTAAATAGCTTTTGTATATCAGGTTTTTCACGTTTCTGAGTAATAGATCAAGCAGTTTTTGACTCTGGGCCAGAAAGAGCTCACCTTAGTCAGGTTATAAGGGATATAAGGCAAATAAATGAATTCTGGAATTCCATTCAGCACAAGAATCTTCCCAATCTAGTTTGGCAGTAGTTGTGTATTCTTGTTCAGTATTAATATATAATGCAGCCCCTTTTAGATATTTAATTCTCAACCTATGGCCTATCTGCTATCTTTATACATGTGTTTGCTCCCATGGCCAGTTTCACTAATGGAAACTATTAAAACTTTTCTCTTATGAATACTATATTTACTTGTATATGTTTACTTGGTTTTGTAGAATTCCCCTTCTGTTGTTTTCTCACTGCTGCTTTACACCATGTCTAAATCCCAATGTTAGTATAGGGAGGAAAACTTGCAACTTTCTGCTGGGGGCTCACCTTCACTAGCCACTGGGCAACCTCCATTTTCATAACAAACCAGATACAACCAGCAGATCAGCTCAGTATTATCAGGTAGAAAAGGCTATGTAATTTGGACCCATCCTGCCATAACAATACGATCCTGCAGCCCCAGTGCCTTAGCATAATTTTAGATGCTGTAGAGTTAGACAGTACCTAGCTCTTCCTAGTACACCTGATAATAGTAGTAAAAATATATACCGTTATTATACTTGCCTTGGTCCAGCTCTGGTTACAACCATAGTGTTTTCATAGCCAAGAGCGTAAGGTGCACCAGATTTGCGAGTGCAAGTGCCATATAATATAATAGCAAAGGCTTACTATTGAGCCAGAACACAGATTCCCTCGGATAAGTGCTGAGTACAGGGTTCCCAGCCCAGCAAATAAACGAACAGTAAGCCAGGGATGCATAAAGCAACCCTGGCTTACTGTTCACTAAGTGGAACAATGACCACTAATGTTTCTTTTGCTCTGCACCTTGGGCTCATTGTATAGAGAGCTATTGGACATATGCAAAGTGCGCCATGATAGTGTGGTACTTTTTGTGATAGAAGTACCATGCCAACAACATCTGTATGGATTGTGAGATCTCATGGATTATGAGAGCAGCCTTGCATGCAAAATATGATCACATGTATCATCTTATGCATGTGGTTGAATTGTAGCCAGCCTCATAAGTATCTAAGAAACCTCAAATATGAGCAAAAGCCCTGTATCCCCGGCCCACCTCAAACAGCTGACAGGCCTGGGATGACTTCTGGGATCTTGGTTTAATCTTTTCCCTCCAGTTGCCAATTTCTTAATTGTATTCTTTTCCTTTATCTGTATCCTGAGACGATCTCTTTCACACTGACACCCCATGAACCCTGGTAACTGATGAACATTAGTGGCCATTCACGAACCTCCCCAATGGCTCATGGGCTTATACCAAGACGCACTTTGAAGTCAGTATCTGGCTGTAACATCACTTTGTGGTTATAAGTCTTCTGAGTATGATCTTGTCTGAAGATGGTCTTTATAGGAATCAATGAAGAAAAGATGTTCTAAAGAAGATTAGAGATTTATTTGTCCTTAGGCCTTAAGTTGGGATTGGGAACAAAAGACAATGTTTTTTTTTTTTTATATAAATCAATAAATATTCACATGAAATTCTGTAAATTCTGCTTTTATATCTTGTTTTATGAAAAATATGTTGTGGCATTCTAATTGGTTATAACCACAAGACTGAAACTCAATAATACATAGTTTCATTTTATAATGGAAAGTTTTATGCAAAAGTCTAATTCATGTTCAACGTTTCTGATTTCAGTCAGAGAACTGAGACATTCACATACATTACAGGCCGATTTGTTTTAGCTTGACATCGACATAATATTGGAGATTTTAAGACCCTAGGCTAAATTCTGATCCTATATTGCTAGGGGACATCTTGGAGGACATGACATGAATGATCTTTTTATTGCTAGGCTCTTGATGAAATTAAGGAAGAAGACGACTGGTTCCGTGTGAAGGAGAACCACATTGCAAGACTTATGGTGCGTTTACACAGACAGATTTATCTGACAGATCTTAGAGGCCAAAGCCAGGAACAGACTATAAACAGGGATCAGGTCATAAAGGAAAGACTGGGATCTATCCTCTTTTCAAATCTGTTCCTGGCTTTGGCTTTCAAAATCTGTCAGATAAATCTTTGTGTAAACGCACCATTAGTTTCCCTGCAGTGCCTCCGCAGGTGGAGTGTAGCATCACATTGCTACCACTAAAATCAAGGGGCTGTATATAGGGCCGGGTCCTTCAGAGCAAGAGGCACTCTTTGTAGCAGCTCTATATAATATATGAGGATCTTTAAAAGAAGACCCCACTTTTTGAACTTTCTGGAACACTAAATGGTTACATAACTCTGTTTGGCCTGTTTTTTTTTAGCATCAGTACGTTACAATTTATCTGGAAAGTTTACCTGGCAGCCCCTTGCTCGTCTGTCTGTATACTGTATAGAATATGGCTTCATGCACGTACTATGTACATAGTACTCTCTACCTAATAAGTAACTTCCCTCAAGAACAGAAGGGTCACTTGGTTGGCCTCCATTATCCTAGATGGGAAATAGAGAAACTTTCTCACCAACTATAATGGAGTGGGAACGTACAGGTGTGGCCACCACTGAATGCATTGTGCCGCTGTCAAATGGGCTTTTATAATGGGAGTGACCATTGCTGGTTTAAAGTAACTAATATCATGTAGCAATAATAAAGAATTGATTAGAATTCTGGATTTGGGGTTAAAACATAAAAAACACAGGTTTGGAATGTACTGATGCATTATACTGCTGCAATAAACAATGCACAGAAGGTTCTTTGCATGGTAACATATGAAAACTTACAATAAACCAATTTATCATGAATTAACAAGGATGTACGGTAGATACACTAGGTGAAGCAATAGGTTACTGTGACTTCTTTGCAAGGTGTATGGGCCCCCTTATTGCTCTTACAACATTCCTGGTGGCAATGGGAATGCCTGATGTTTGTCAATATTTATCTGTCAGAAGGGTGATGACTATAGTAAGAGTGTTAACTCTTTCCCCACCACTTTTTTTTTTTTTGCAGCCTGAGACGGTGGCGACTTTGAAACGTACGTTAGAAACTTTAATGGGAAAGGGAGCCATTGTACGGAACCTGGAAAACCTTGGGGAGAAGAACCTTCCTTATAAGATCTCCAAGCACAACCAGCGTCACATACGAGCAGGGTATGTATGTAGAGAAAAACGAGGACACTGTATGGGATTATGGGACAACAGAATTAATCCCCTCTGTAAATCTGCTTGGGGTCTGTAAGGGCCCTATTACATGGAGCAATATTCTGCCAAATCAGGCCGATTCAGCAGATCATCGCTCAGTGTAATAAAGACAACGATAAGTCGACATACAATGATCATTGGCTGATTGCATCTTTAGGTCCTGACCAAAAATCATCTGCTGTTGAGCACTTATTGCCACATGTATTAGTGATGCTCTGCTGACGGCTGATGAATCTGTAATAAACTATGTACTTTACCTCTCCACACTCCCCGGTGTCTTCCTGGCTTCTCCTTGGTCCCCGCAGCCGCTGGTACAACTTCAGAGCCGCTCTCTGAAGTGACGGGCTGCTCAGCAAATCATTTGCCAGGACTTGACCACCACTGCCAGTGATTGGCTGAGAAGCTTGTCACTTCGAAGTTATACTGGCGGCTGTGGGGAGTGTTAAGAGGTAACGTATACAGTTTATAATTTACTGTATACAGTAAAGGCTGCACGGATATCGCTGACTATATATATATATATATATATATATATATATATATATATATATATATATATATATATATATATATATATATAATATATATACACACAGCCCTTGCTGCACAATAAACAATGCCGTATACTAGGCTCAGTAAACGACCACCGATCTAGCAGATCGGTGCTTATTTATTATAGTGGTCGGACAGTCTAATACAGCCCTAACACTGTATATATGCTGCTTTAGTCATTGTAGAGCTGACTTTATAATGTTGGCAGAAAATGTACCTGTACATAGCAGTCAGTGTATTTCTGACTTTGAGGAGTGATGTAATGTCACCATGGTTACCAAGTTTCTATAATTTATTTTTTTCATATGGGAAAATGTCATTTATGCAGTAATCCTGAGTCACTGATCAAGCTTGATACTGACTTATGTTAAAAATCTGATTATAGTCTGACTGTTCCTCCCTTTCTATATAATGTAAAAAGCTACATAGGTAAAATAATACCACCATAAACATATATAATGCCTCTATAAATGATCCAAATGTTACTCCTATATATTGCCCACACAGTGCTGTCATTTAAAGGGAATCTGTCAGCTCCTGGGCCCTACCTGAGGTGCTGACAGTGTGCTGTACCTGGCAGCCCCCAGTGAGCATGGTGGCTTTTTGGTAAATTTCCTTGCAGCGGATTATGTACAATCTTATGTCTTCTACTGTATTAAAGAGTCACAGAGCAGTTGTTCGTGCCACATTCTGACATGCATCCTCCTCCCTCTTCATGAATAATCAATGCTGCCCGGCCTCCTGCTCGCTCAGCTGTCAGATTGCAGATCAGTCCTGTGTTGGCAGTTTATGTCTGACAGAAACACTCAGGTATAATTGAATCTCTTCTCCCACATGTGTAGGAGCTGTGGTCTAGGGGTAACTAACCTGTCTAGAGACCTGCCAGCAGTTCATTCTCTGGTTCGAATCCCTGATGGAAATTAAATAGATGTATTTTTTTTTTCTCATTATTGTATCATTTTTAAGGCTATGTTCACACACAGTATTTTTGCTCAGTATTTTGCAGTTAAGTGGATGGATGCCATTTAATAGCAAATAATTACTGTTATTTTAAAACGACGTCCAATATTTGCCATTAAATGACTGCCATCCGCTCAATTTTAACAGTGTGAGAACATAGCCTTTCTGTGTTCTCAATCCACTCCTGGTTTTGGTTGGAGAATACTCACCAAAATACTGAGCAAAAATACTGTGTGTGAACATAGCCTTAAAAATGATAGAGGTCTTTTATTCTCGTTATTGTATAATTTTTAAGGCTATGTTCACACACAGTATTTTTGCTCAGTATTTTGGTGAGTATTCTCCAACCAAAACCAGGAGTGGATTGAGAACACAGAAAGGCTATGTTCTCACACTGTTAAAATTGAGCGGATGGCCGTCATTTAATGGCAAATATTGGACGTTGTTTTAAAATAACAGTAATTATTTGCTATTAAATGGCATCCATCCACTTAATTTCAACAATGTGTGAACATAGCCTTTCAGTGTTTTTAGTCCACTTCTGGTTTTGGTTGCAAAATACTGAGCAAAAATACTGTGTGTGAACATAGCCTTAAAAATGATACAATAATGAGAAAAAAAAATACATCTATTTAATTTCCATCAGAGATTTGAACCAGAGAATGAACTGCTGGCAGGTCTTTAGACAGGTTAGTTATCCCTAGACCACAGCCCCAACAGGGAGAATTAGGGAGAAGAGATTCAATTATACCTGACTGCAATCTGACAGCTGAGCGAGCAGGAGGCCGGGCAGCATTGATTATTCCTGAAGAGGGAGGAGGATGCATGCCAGAGTGTGGCACGAACAACAGCTCTGTGACTCTTTAGTACAGTAGGAAACATAAGATTGTACATAATCTGCTGCACGGAAAATTACCAAAAAGGCACCATGCTCACTGGGGGCTGCCAGGTACAGCACACTGCCAGCACCTCAGGTAGGGCCCAGGAGCTGACAGGTTCCCTTTAATCCCCATATTAAGTGCCATACAAAATCCAAATAATACTGCTATACAATGTTTAAATAACATCTCTATACAGTCTCCAAATTAATACCGCTATACAGTATATGAATTATACCTCTATACAGTAAACAAATAATACTGCTATACAGTATACAAATAATACCGTTGGTGTATAAATAATACCTCTATGCAGTATCAAATAATACCGCTATACAGTATACAAATAATACTAGTATAAACAATACCTCTATACTAGAGATAAGATTCTCAGAGAATTGAGCATTTAATTCGTCTCATTGTGATTTGCGAATTTGCCAGATTCACTTTGCAAATTGGCTAAACATGGCAGCCACAATAGCGACTACACATGTTAACTTATATTTACGCAGTTGCTAACATTATGCAGTTGCAAATATTACGCTGTTGTGTAAATCACAAGATAAACATTTGCATGTTCGAAAAAGATTTTTATAACCATTTTGATCATCGAACAAATTGTATCGGTGAAGACGAACAATTAGCAGCATTTTCGTACGCACATACAAACATTTACGAACATGTTCGCTCGCCATTATTTTTAATGAAATTAGTTTATATGCAATTTGCGAATTCGTGCAAATGTTTGCAAACTTTGCAAAACGAATTTCCGAGTGATTTGCTCATCTCTACTCTTTACATTATCCAAATAATACTGCTATGCAGTGTGTGAATGATACCTATTAAGTATCCAAATAATAGCCCTATATGTTGCTATTCAGTCCCCAAATAAAGTGCCGTACATCGTACAACTAATACCCCCAGACAATATTTCAGATAATACCTGCATACATTATCCACACAGTAATGCAATTTAATACCAAAAATAAAATAAAACCAAAGCAAACGGCCATAGTGTCCAAACAATTTTGCCGTACAGCGTCCACGTTATGATGCAAATTCAGGCCAGTTAATGCTGCCATGTAGATCAGTGCAGGAGCTAGAGAGCACTATATGGCCATCACTACAGGGGTTTTCCACATACTGTAACACAGGGTAACTAGCTGATCAGTGGCTGGCCGACCTTTTGTTCACAAGTTTCTTAGAGAAGGAATGGAACATTAGCCAATGCTGCCCTATTCACTTTGAGGGACAAGGGATCTCTGTTTTTGGGATTGTGGGGGGCCCAGGGCCCAGGCCTCCAACAATCAGCTAGATATCCCTTATCCTGTGTATAAGGGATAACTTTGGATCTTGGAATAATCCCTTTTAAGATCTAGAAGAAGGGGGTCATGCACTGTTGCCCAGTTTGTTACACCTAAAACTATATTGAAAAGCATTGTATAGAATAGTAGTACAGGTAAATATATAGGTTGAAGATCAGAACATGTTTATGAATTGGTACTACAAGGCCTGGACCATAGGCCTGGTAGGGCCCAAATGGTTTTCACTACCTCAATTCATCTACCTATCTATCTGCATGCGTTTGTTTATATAAAATATATTTTTATGCTATGCACTTCTTTGTACCTTTACCATACTTCTAAAATAAATTACAAGAAAATATATTTTAAGGGTTAGTATGCTTTCAGAAAGCCGGCATGCAAGGTCTCGTAGTTTGATGTTCCTTTAAGAAAAGCAGGGGATACTTGTAAATGGCGCCATTGTCCAGACCTGTCTGTTTTAATAAGTTACTTTTTATCGCCTTTTTGTAAGTTGTCTGCTGGCTTCTTGTTGGATGTTAAATTCTTTTGTGAGAGCTGGCCAGCGGGGGTCTCGGATGGTTTCCAGGCAACAAGCCATGCCGCCAAGCTAGGTAATCACAAGTGTTGCATGGCAGAAAAATATGCATGGGGTACCTGATCTGGGGGTTAACCCTTGTGCTGTGAGAGCCAGAGTTTTCCTATAGTTTATATGGATACATAGGTGATACACCCTGGACCTGTTGCCTCAAGGTCTGACCCCCACCAATCATACCTTTTCTAGTGATGTTCCATTACTTTGAGATGGGAATACCCCTTTAAATTTTTGGAAAAAAGCCCCAAAACATTCAGGTTATTTAGGAATGTATTGTGAGGAATGTATTTTGATGCTGGGATGTTGTCTCATTGCTCCGGGTGTGCCGTTCAAGGTATCATTCTTGTGCCATTAACACACAGCGCTCCCTGTATTGGGCTAGTGTGCTCTGAGTATATTCACACCCACCACAACTATCCAGCACTGGGGGAGGAATTTTACAGCAGTGGATGAAATAACATAACCGTGTTTATATAGAGTGGATATACCCAAAAAGGTGCAGGATGAGATAGAAAAGATTATTGATGGTATTTTTTTCAACCAGGGCTTGACTGGTTTAGAAATCCCCCCCTTCATAATACAGTGGTGCCTTGGATTACGAGCATGATTCGTTCTGGGACTGTGCTTGTAATCCAAATCCACTCTTATACCAAAGCAAATTTTCCTACAAGAAATCATTAAAATGCAGACAATTTGGTTCCACACCCCAAAAAAATGATTTTTTTTTTTATTCTGAATAACATGTAAAATAAATGAAACAAGCATTTAGAAAGAGCTGAATGTGATATTATAAGTTACTGTACAGTATAGCAATCAGCATGTGAAGTATAATGTATAGAAACTTCATAAACCTGACAACACAGCAGCAGTTTGTAGATATCAGGAAGCGAGAATCACAGAGCTGTGCAGGAGGACAGTGACAGAAACTTTTCTATACAGGAGTGTGAATGGCTGAGTGTAAGTGCAGGCACATTATAGCGGTAATGGAGAGGATGGGAAACACAGGGGCTAACAGAGACTGCAGGGAGCAGGAAGGAATGAGCAGGGCAGATGTGGGCACAGTATAGCAGAACTCTCTGTCTGGGGAGAGAGGGGTTACAGCTATGGAGAAATTTCCTCCACAGTCCTGTCCTCTGATGAAAGCCCCAGCCTGAAGTCGATCTACTATGATTTGGAAGGTGAGGGAGACTTCCTGGGTCAGAGTACAGTGCTGTAGACCCCGCTATGCAGACCATGCCCCTCCCCCACTCCCCCTCCCACCCAGTACAAGGAGCTCTTAAACCAAAGCAATCGTCTTAAACCAAGTCTCAATTTTAAAAAATTGTGAGCTTTTCTTGCAAAACTCTCTCAATTCAAGTTACTCTTAAACCATGGTAACACTGCACTTTGTTAGGGAATTTAGAGTTTAAAACAGGAAGCCCCATAGCCTATAAAACTCACCTCTTCATCTAGAAGACCTGGCATATCCATTCTTTATAATGAGAATGGTGTAATGCATCATTTAACCTGTGGAGGCAGTGTAGGGAATTGGAACACTTACTGCTGCATTTGCTAGCATATTACATCTGATCAGCTTATTGTGAGGGGAAATGGACATCACCTAAAAGGGTATTTCCATCTTAAGATATCATCATGTATCCCCTATGGATAGAGGATAACTAAGCTGATTGGTGCGGATGTTACCTGAAAATGGGTTGGCCTCGGAGTGAATGGTTCACACCGCACATGTGTGGACATAGGATGGCAATGTTTGGTGACCCCATAGAGAAAGAATGGAGTGGTGGCTGTAGTGCACACCCTTTATTTTGGGGGCAGAGATTGAAGGTGTTCCTGGCAGTTTGAACCCCACAGATTAGTTTGTTATCCTTTATGCCAACATACCCTTAAAGGGGTTATCCAGTGTTAGAAATGCATGGCCACTTTCTTCAAGAGTCAGTACCACTCTTATCTCTAGTTTGGGTGCAGGTTTTGCAACTCAATTCCATGGAAGTGAATGGAGCTTGATTGCAAACTACACCTGAACTGGAGACCAGAGTGGTGCTGTCTCTGGAAGAAAGTGGCCTCATTTTTCTAAAGCTGGATAACCCCTTTTATAAACTTCTCAATGTTATCTGTAGTTGCCATGGTCAGTTATGGAACCATCTGTTACTGACACATACTATTATGGGGATACTTGTGGGTGGGCACAAACTATTAGGGGGGTTTCTGCACCTGGCACACACTGAGTGCACCTGTGCCTTGCATACACTATTATGGGGGTATATGTGCCTTGCACAAATTATTACAGTGATATCTGTGCCTGGCACACACTATTGTGAGGGTACCTGCGCCTGGCACACACTATTGTGGGACTACCTGTGCCTGGCACACACTATTGTGGGGCTACCTGCGCCCAGCGCATACTATTGTGGGGCTACGTGCACCTGGCACACACTTGGGGGGGCTACCTGTGCCTAGCACACATTGGGGTCAAAATGGCGGCACCTGTGACACCAGATCACAGAGATGGTGGTTATGGGGGACTTAAACCCGTACATTGGCACACCACGATGCTGGTCAGAAATCATTACAGGTCTAGGTTGGGGTTATTACACCCTTGTATGTGATCATCAGGAGACATGTATAAACTCATAGCCATGGCACAGTGGGGTGCATATGATGTACTGCAAGGTGTGAGAGCGTTTTGTGGTGGTGGGGGGGATGAGTCATGGCAGGAGACAAAGGACTACTTTGTTATTACTATAATCACCATCATCACCCTTGGCTGGTATTTGCATATATGAGCAGGACGGGACCGTTCAGCATCCGGCTACTACGTGTTGAATATCAGAATAGTCTCTCTTTTTCTTGCACACTTATCATCATTTGAGCCCCCTGTAGCTGTATATGTTCACATAAGACACATGCCATAAGCACAAGTCATTGCCATTTCTTGGCTCAGTCTGAATAGATTGCATAGATGCCTCGGTGAGCGATTCAGCGCAGGCACCGGCTTATTCCCACCCGCCCTCGGCTCAGCTCTCTGCATAGTGGAAATTTCCATCTTCTTTGTGATGTGAGCTGCTGCAGCGCCGAGACCAGGTCTCCTTAACTGTTACATTTACCACGAGAGCCAAGGACGGTGCCTGCACATTTATTGCCTAATACCACCAATAAATGACAATAAAAAGTGTACTCCCAAAGTCACGGATCACTCTCGTTTTATGCCTCCTGCCCTCTGTAGAGTACAATAAAATATATACAGAAATGTAAAAAAAATATATGGAATACCCCTGGACCTCTTTTTAAAGGGGTTGTCTGGTTTAAAAAAAAAACACATTAATATACCCTTTTAATTGCGGGGGGTCATAAATAAACTAAAACAAGTCATACTCTCCTCTTTAAGTCCTCCGCACTCTGACAGCACCCAGTCCCCAGCTCTTCACTACTACCAAGACAATTAGTCTCATCAGAACCTGATGAGCAGGGGACTGGATAAGTTAGATCAGAAGACTTGGGGGATCTAGAGGAGGTGAGTGTGACTTTTTTTTTTTTTACTTCACCCCCAGCTACATGCAGGATTACAACAACATAGCTGTTTTCCTCCAGCAACAGCACCACTCTAGTCTTCAGTCTGTTTGGGCTATTGCAGCTCAGTTTCACTTCATAGACTCTTCTTTGGCCAAAATGGAAAGTATTTACAATGTCCTACATTACACAGACAGTACATTGATCTTAATGGACACTGTGCAATCCTTAACAGAGAAGTCAGTTGATTTTGAAATTTTTTACATCCAACAGGGGAGAACATAACAAGTAATCCCAGCTCCCTTCTCCCCGTGCCGTAGCTGCGCTGGAATGCCTGTTCGGGACCCCTGTCGACTCCTGGATCTCTTGCACAGGCAACGCTACGACCTGGTTGATGGACTGCCCGGTCAGCCAGTCAGTGACTGGGGTGGGACACCATTGTAGTCACTGATTGGCTGAGTGTGTAATCCATCAGCCAGGTTTTGTATTTTCCCGTGAGTTGCAACGTCATCTGAACCCGGAGGAAAGTGCCTTCCAGCGGGGGTCCCAGGGCCTTTGACCTGGTACTTCGCGGGTAGGGGGAGTGGTGAGTAGTGATTGTTTATTATGTTACCACCTGTCCCTGCTGTCTGTGAAATTTTGAAAATCGCCAGACTTCTCCTTTAATTTCCCCTGTGGTGGTGCTGCAGGAAAATGTAAACATTTTACTGCTAGTCTGTCCCACAGATGCTGATTGCTGGGGGTCTGGGATGAGCCAAGCTCTGTGATTAAACTATTACCAAGGAACTCACTGGTTAAATACATGCTAATGCTAAACCAAATCTTTCAACAACCTACAGTACTACTTTCTACTTTCAGGTACTTCCTAGTTGACTTCTATTCTCCACCCAACATTATTCCTGGTGTGCTAGACCATCTATCCCGTGACATCGATGTGATAAGGCCAACCATTCTAAAACACGAAGAGGAGAAGCCACCGGAGAGACCGTGTCCCGGGATGCTTCCGCCCACAAACCTCGAGTCAAAATTCAGTCGCAGGAAGAGGAAATGAGGCCGATTCCGGCTGTCAACATGTCTGTTCGCTTGTGCATAAAGCATGTGGTTTTTTTTCTTATTTCTGTTAGAATAATAAAATATAATTACTTTCCATAATGTGCAAATCATTGATGTGACCTCCCATACCTTCCATCTGTCTCTAATCTCCTATCTTGTCTTTAGTATAAGAACTATTAATGTTGGTATGGTGGATGCTTTGATGGGGCTTTTAGAGGAAGAGGTTGCCCCTGATTGATCCTGACCTAATCCGTGCTGGACTCCCCCTAGAGGATCTACTATTGCCCGGTGCAGCATGCAGCAATGTTTTGAAACTTTAGGGATCTATTGAGTGCAACAGATCTGCCCATTTTTCTTGTTCTTCTGCTCCAAAGATGAAGAAAGCAATGCAGCCTTATTGGACAAGGATGAGGGAATCGAACCAATGAAGGGAGGAAAAAAAGCACTTTCCATCCTCGGTGGTAAAACTCAGCATTATAATGGTGAACTCAGTTTGACTTTTGCTGTGGGGGCTCTTCTCTCCTTCAGCTACCAGAATGTAATCCAGGTCCAGGGTATTACAGGCCTGCAGTTTTCCATATTAAAACAAATTTACCAATTTGCTTACTGAATTAATTTATTTCTTCACTACCTGGTTGGCATGTATAGTCAGTGACTTGGTCCTGCACCTTGCCACCATGATGTAAACCCCAGTGCTAACCAGGTGGTGTAAAAAAAAAAATCATTAAATGAATTGGTACATTTGCTTAAATTCCTATGTTTTGGATGGAGATTGTCTAAGCAGACATCTACTTTGTGTTTCAGTCCTTCAAAAATGTTCTTAGTCTTTTCGCAGTCACTAAACTTTACTTTAACTTTACATTGACAGAGGTCAGTTGTTCTGTAATTTTTTCTGTTTGCTTCATATCGCTCAAAGCATTTCCATGGGAACCTGCAACCGGGAAACTATTTTATGCTTTGCTCCTGCTCACACCCAGTTATTTACTTTCTTTTTATCAGGGGGGTTCATTAGGAAAAACATAGTCTGCAGCATCCGACTTGCCATAAAAGACTGGTACTGCAGGTCCTTCACATAAACCATTATAAATCAATGTGATTTGACCTGTTATATAACAAAAGCCATGACTATAAAGGGAATAGAGTCCAAAAGATCTGCTTTGCTGAAAGGAGTGGTGGTACAAGGGAATAAAACACTGGTGACTGGTTCCTCTGCAGATTATAGTCCCAAAAGTGAGACCTGTAAAGAAAATCTTTTAAACTTTCCTTTTTGAGAGGTTTCTCTGGAGGACCTGTCCTGTTACCTGGACCACCTATTGATTTGTATGAGCACTGTGTAATACCTTATGTCCCCTGTAGAGGCACAGTGAGGAAGCTGAACACTTACTACCAGGTTCCATAGAGCAACTTTGTGATCAGCGTTACTAGTGATTTCCCCTTAAAGGCTATTGTTAACACTGAGGCATTCTTTTGCAGTCCATTGGCAGATGTGGAACTTTATCCTCAACAGAACAGACACGCATATTCTTGTCTACTGTCCTTATGTACCAGGACTGCACTGGTATAGGCACAATCCACGCAAGATGCTTACTGTTAACCCCTTAAATATGGAGTTCTAGTCTGATGTTATGACTCGCGTAGCAACAACAAAGCGTTTACTGAGGGCTATGTGTAGCAATGTACGTTCCATAGCAGGGTATTACTGATCAGCACAAGAAAGGCCGAGATGGGACATCTCAAAGACACAAGCCTGATACACACAATGCCACCACTGCCACCGGCACCAGTTATAATCCACTGTCAGGATAAGCTCTCTGTATGTCTTCTGAGCCATAGCAACGTACCAATGTAGAATAATTGTGTTCCAGCCTGCCCTGACTATGGCTAGATAGGACATGGTAATACTTGCAGCTCCATAGCAGCTGGACATCTCTGAACTGTGATGTGTTTTCTGTGGATGTTCAGCACAGAATTTTAAAGTGAAAAATTCCACTGTATTTCTGCTATATGTGTACTTATTTATTTATTTTTTTTAACAGTAATTTGGAGTATCCAAATGTCTAATCTGTATTAAAATCCATAAAAGATTATAAGCAACAACCTATGCACATACATATAGCACTGGTGGAACACTATGCGTTTTGGCCCTTAACAGGTCTACGGCCAAAACATGGTGGTGGTTGATCATGTTTCTCTTATGTGTGTAGGGTGTTGCTGTAATCACAGATTCTAAAGGGTTATTTCAACCCTAGTCAGAAAAAAATATGCTGTGGAGAGAAAGATAAAGCTAATTTACCTAGTCCTGGTCACCTGATGCTCCTCCACAGCTCCCATTCTTCTCTATTCCATCTACTGATCTTCTCACATCTTCCTGCTTCTGAGATGAACACTGGGGAAAGGGACCTGCTGGCTCAGCCAATAATTTCCTGAGGTGGGACACTGTGGTGCGCCGGCTTACGTGGGGAGTTGGTGGTAGTCCTTCCTTACCGGGTCAGTTGGTACGGTGGGTGGTAGCTGAGTGGGTCTAGGGTCACTTGGGAACTTGTCACGGTAGCCTGGAGTGTTGTTGGACCCTTCCGGAACATTTTAAGTAAATAGAAGAGTTTAAAAGACTACTTGTACTTATCGATAACTTGTTAGTCTCTGCCTTATGCCCCCTAGTTGCTGGCTACCCGTCCTAGGTGGGTAGTACGAGCCCCGTCCTTTGTTACCTGGGTGAAGCAGACTCCCAAGGTTTCCCTGTCGTCCAGTGGAATATGTAGTTTTGTCTCTCTGAGGTCAGTTCCTATAACTTCAGGTAACTTTCCTGCCTGTTTTCGAGAGGTTCCTGGCGTGGGCAAGGTGAATCTAAACCTTCCTGTGAGTGGTGGGAGCTGCGAGTGTGTGGAGAAAGAGAGGATAGGACAGCATAAGAGAGAAAGCACCGCACCTGTAAGGTTAGAAAATAACATATTTTTCAAGCTGAGGTATCTATGGTAGCCGGTGAGAGAGGTTCCAGTGCCAAGTGATGGAGTCTGAAGAGGACGGGCCTGGACTGCTACTGCTGCGTCACAGAGGTTACATAGTTAATAAGGTTGGAAGAAAAACATCAAGTCCATTAAGTTCAACCTACAGTATAACCTTGTGTTAATACAGAGGAAGGCAAAAACCCTTATGAGGTAGGTGACAATTGTCCCATCACAGGGAGAAAATTTCCTTTCAGACTCCAAAATGGCAATCAGAATAAATCCCTGGATCATCAAGGGGGCAGGCCTCCCTTGAGATTGTTTAGCAAGTTACCCATGACACCATCATGTGGCAGAGTCTCACTGCATAGTCTCACTGCTCTTA
This sequence comes from Dendropsophus ebraccatus, assembly GCF_027789765.1. Lineage (NCBI taxonomy): Eukaryota > Metazoa > Chordata > Amphibia > Anura > Hylidae > Dendropsophus > Dendropsophus ebraccatus. The sequence goes on along the minus strand of NC_091464.1, from coordinate 63,009,345 downwards.
CAGTAGAGAATCCAGGTCTATGATGATGGTGAATAGAGATGAGCGAACCTCGAGCATGCTCGAGTCGATGCGAACCCGAACTTCGGCATTTGATTAGCGGTGGCTGCTGAACTTGGATAAAGCCCTAAGGCTATGTGGAAATCATGGATATAGTCATTGGTTGTATCCATGTTTTCCAGACAACCTTAGAGCTTTATCCAAGTTCAGCAGCCCCCGCTAATCAAATACCGAACGTTCTGGTTCGGATGGACTCAAACCCGAACCCGGTTCGCTCATTTCTAATGGTGAAGCCTTCTTTCCTCTAGACCAGAGATTTTCAACCAGTGTGCCGCGACACATGGTCGGGTGTGCCGCGGGGAAAGTTCCCCAAACTATGGTGCTCCTGCAGATCACCCTGCTGCTGCTGTCCGCCTCACCTACTGGCCGCCTGTAGCGCCCGGACATGCTCCTCCTATCCAATCAGCGGGGACCCGGAGCGTGGTGCGCTGCGCCGGGCCCTGATGCACGCATCCAATCAATGTGTGCGCTACAGCCCGCCGCAGTGCACCACGCTTCCGGTCTCTGCCAGTAGGTGAGGCAGACAGCAGCGGCAACCATCTCGGAGGAGGAAGGGGGGGAGAGAAACAGGAGAAAACAATGGGGGAGAGAAACATGGGGATGGGGGAGAGAAGCATGGGGGAGAAACGGAGGGGGGAGACAGGGAGAAGCATGGGGGAGAGAAACCTGGGGATGGGGAGAGAAGCAGGGGGGAGAGAAACATGGGGATGGGGAGAGAAACAGCGGAAAGAAGCAGGGGGGAGAGAAACCTGGGGATGGGGAGAGAAACAGCGGAAAGAAGCAGGGGGGAGAGAAACATGGGGATGGGGAGAGAAACAGCGGAAAGAAGCAGGGGGGAGAGAAACATGGGGATGGGGAGAGAAACAGCGGAAAGAAGCAGGGGGGAGAGAAACATGGGGATGGGGAGAGAAACAGCGGAAAGAAGCAGGGGGGAGAGAAGTATGGTGGAGAGAAGCACAGGAGAGAAGCAGGGGGGAGAAGTATGGTGGAGAGAAGCACAGGAGAGAAGCACAGGGGGGAGAAGAAAACAGGCCCAGGGTTCACACTGAGTGAGTATAAATACATTTAGAATCTATATGATTAACTATATGTATAATATGTACTGTTTTAGTGTCATTTTGTGCCATCTTGGTTGGTGGTGTGCCCCGGGATTTTTTAAGTATAAAATGTGTGCCGCGGCTCAAAAAATGTTGAAAATCACTGCCCTAGACGTAGAAGTTGCCCCCTTCTTGTGGTTATTGGCTTAGGAGTAGAAAGATCACTGTACTGTCCATTCATATATTTGAACACTTAAGACTTGCAAGAACTTCATAAAAGACAGCTAGAGATAAGAGACTGAGTAAAGACTGTTTCATAACCTTTTTGGCGAAAGCCGGAGTGTCAAGGAAGCTTGATACTGGTTCTTTTACACAACCCCCAACCAACTCATTTACTGGTAGTACAGATGTACTTACTGTGTATAAGGAGTGTTGTGGCTTAGTAACACTAAGGAAACCCTTGGGTGAGCAGAATGTGTGCTTACTTTCCGGTCAGCCAGTACATTGTAACACCTCTGCTGGACCGCTGCCAGTCAGCTCCATCCAGCTAAGAGTCTTTCTCTTTCTTCCCTAAACATTCCTTTGGTAATTCTTATACTGTAGCTTAGAAATAATCTTAAGGCTCCTTGAATTTACAGTATTGCACTTAAAGAAAAAGTAATATTTAAGATGACTGAAACCTTCAAGCTTCATTCTTATGAATTTGTAATGGTACCCCCTGCAGCAATGCTATGTACTTTAGGCAATCCTTTTTTGTTAGAAATTACACACAATAAGTTAACCCATGTCCTGCTGTTGGGACTAGCGATCAGCTGTTATCTGTGATCACCACCCCTGGAGTTAGAGACATTCTTATCTGCCTGTAAAGACCCCCATACACTTTATACTGAAGTCAGTGAAACCTGTCACTGGCGGTATATGATATTGGTGGAGAAGGTGATCTGATTTTAACTGCATCTTACCCCTCTCCTCCCCATAAGGAATACATGACTGGCTGTGTATGGGAAGGCTGGGTGGGGCAAGGGGGCATTCACACACACACACTGAGCATGAAGCTGCAGGCCACCATCTGGAACTCCCGGTATCATGTATCATTGTGATGCCAGGATCTCCAAACCTGCTCAAATCTTCTTGTTACTGTAGTGACACATCTGCGTTGTGTTCCAGCAAAGATGTGACTTGTGACCAGTGCTGCCCATACTGAACTGTTTGCCCCTCTGTGATCACACACCTACAATTACTTTAAGTGCTGGTCCAGTGCCACCCACCCTGGAAATACTGCCAGACAATGCCCCCTACAGAGAAGACCAAGTCCTCATAGGAGAGGGTTAAAAGGTAAAAAAAAGGAGCAATTTAGACAGCTCCCTGGGTAGTGGCACATAGCCAAACCTGTTGGGTGGCAGAGCAGGTCCCCACCCATTACTCGTTACCTTATCTATCTTTATAATGGGAAATGTACACAAACTATTTGTAGAATGTGGGAGAAATTGAGTGGAATTTTACAACATTTGTTGCCTGTGGCCGGAGCCCGGAATCCATATCCATCCTTATGGTGACGGCAGAACACTGGATATCTTTATCTCTGTCAGCCTTATGGATATGGTGAATTAATAATGAACCGTAGCCTGTCAGTATGATTACACGGGATTGGGGGGGGGATTGGGGATGGGTTATATATATAGGCAACAGGAAGGCATTGGTTCTGAACCAAGAACTACAAGTACAGGCATGCCCTAGCAATGGGGGGGGGGGGGGGGGGGGGCTTTGTTGGCATGCTGTTGCTTCTAGTTCTACAACACCTCTTGACGTCTGTCCGCCTGTATAGCTATGTGTTGCAAGGCAATAGCACAAGACGAGTTTAAGATGCTTGCAGCAAATCAGCTTCCTCCCCAGTGTCCCCCTCCTCTTCTTATCAGGAGAGTGGAATTTTCCACTGTCTTTGTAAGTGTCAGAAAACAGTACCGGGCATAGGAGGCTGCGGCATGATACAATGAGTACATTTATAGCTGGAGATCAGTTCCTCTAAACGGTAAAGGCAGGATGCAATGACAGATTTATGTGATGTAATTGTATGTACAACCACAATAAACAACATTCATTATGTAGATAGGTTCATAGTCTGGATACGGTACAACCTAAGGGAGACTTTATTGCCTTCGGCATGTCGGTGCTTGGTATAAAGTGCAGTGCCACTTTTGCCTTTGTGTACTTGGTAAAGCTTTGTGCTGTGTCATCAATCCCAGGGTCACACATGCTCTATCTTCTGAATGGCCGGTGTAACGCCTGGAGTCGTGGATCCACTGAACCGTCACTAGCGATGGCACTTACCTCACCAGGGAGCGGAGTCTAAGGTGCCGCTGGTTTTCACCAGAGCCCGCCGCAAGGCGGGATGGACTTGCTGCGGCAGGTGACCCCCCAGGTCGCTACCCCTGGCTCGGTTGCTAGTGACAGCAGGCGAGGCGTGGCAGGAGCAGTAGGCAGAAGATAGTGCAGGCAGAGGTCTGTAGGCGTAACCACAGGTGGCAGACAGTACTCAGGAACAATGGGTTAAGCAACGGGCAGGAGCTAGGGACCGGGACAGTGGACAGGAACTGGGAACAAGGACTGAGGTCAGGAACAACAGGGAGCTGGGCCAAACGCTATGGGAAGCATGTAGAGGCTCCAACACCTGAGGTGGGGCAGGGCTGGAATTTATAGGAGAGTGTGAGGGCTGTGACCAATTAGGGACAGACTGCCCCTTTAACTCTGAGCCAGCCGGCGCGTGCGCGCCCTAGGAGGCGGGGACACAGTGACGGACAGAAGCGGGGCGAGGTGAGGCGCCCCCAGGGGCTGAAGTGGCAGCAATGTCGGGTTCCTGCATGTGGATACCGGCGGCTGCAGGACAGGGTGAGGGGGTGCAGCGGCGGTCCGGAGCGCAGGACGCCACCGCAGCCCTGACAGCCGGTCAGCTGACAGGCCACACTCAGCCAATCACAGGCCACGGCGGTCCCGGCCTGTGATTGGCTGAGCGCTCCGTCAGCTGACCGGCCATTCAGAAGATAGAGCGCGCGGGACCCGGGGATGTAAACAGCGCGGAGAAGAAGCCTGGACAGGTAATTGATGATGATGATGATGATGATGCTGCTGTCAAATCGTCAGTCGCCCGCTGCGCACCGCTATTCAACTGTAGTGATGCGCGGTGGGGGAACGATGATTTTAGGTCTGGCCCTAAATGAACGATCAGCCGATGACACGATCATAGGCTGATCGTTCTCTCTATTTCACCGAACGATAATCGGCCGAATCGGGCCAAATGGGGCCGATCCGGCCGATTATCGTTACTGTGGAATAGGGCCCTAAGAATGTATTTTGATGACATGTATGTCCTCAGGAGACAACCATTAAATGGCTTTAATCAATTCTAGGCGTCCATGCACCTCTACTTTATGTTACAGACTCTCTTAATTATGGCTTGTTTTCAGTTCACTAGAGGAGATCCCTATTAATTTTTTCAATTATTTGACTATACTCCTTGCTTTATTTTTAGGCTTTGTGAATTATTGCTAAGGATTTTCTTTTTACTAATGGCAAGGACTCAAATCAAAGGCACCTCTTCACCAATCTGTTAAGAATAGCCGATAGAAGGAGCTAACGTAAGCAACAAGGTGTTCAGGTTAATCCTTAAAGGAGAAGTCCGGCGAAATTTCTTATTAAAGTATTGTATTGCCCCCCAGATGTTATACAAATCACCAATATACAGTTATTACAGGAAATGCACAGAAAGTGCTTTTTTTTTCCTGCACTTACTACTGCATCAAGGCTTCACTTCCTGGATAACATGGTGATGTCACTTCCTGGATAACATGGTGATGTCACGACCCGACTCCCAGAGCTGTGCGGGCTGTGGCTGCTGGAGAGGACACCGAGGGACACAGGGCACAGGAGGGACACAGAGCATTTCTCTGCCATCATCCTCTCCAGCAGCCACAGCCCGCACAGCTCTGGGAGTCAAGTTGTGACATTACCATTTTATCCAGGAAGTGAAGCCTTGATGTGCAGGGAAAAAAGCATTTTATAAGCATTTCTCGTAATGAGTGTATATTGGTAATTTGTATAACTTTTGGGGGGCAATACAATAGTTTAATAAAAAAAAATTCGCCAGACTTCTTTAAAAGCTTTGTCCAACTTTTGTCAGCCAAATGCACGAAAAAAAAAATAAAATAAATAAAAATAAAATATATATATATATTATATATATAGGAAAAATGTCCTGCCATTTTTATACCTACAGCTACTATGCAGCCCTATATGTTTCTATAGTAACAGACAACAAACCCTGTGTAGTCTGATCCTGCAGTCATATCCACGCCATACAAACATTTGTTAGTGTTAAGGAAATCAATTCCACTATCTTGCCCTGTTCTCTATCTTATCCTCAATTCTGACAGAGGCTATGGTGATGGCCCACAGCATTATATTTGCAGAGTCATGCTTGTTTTTGTAAAGAATAACTCTTAAGAGACTCACACTCTGCCAAGTCATCTGCACCCAGATGTTAAAGGAGATAACACAGAGGACCACAGAATTCTAGGATCTTTATGTGCAATGTCTGGAATTGGTTGGTTCTGAAGTCAAGATAAGACGTGATTGGAAAAATATTTAGTCTGATGATATATATACACACACTTCTTATGTAATCAAGCTGCACCTGTGTGTTATGGACATGCAAAGTGCCTAAATGATAAAAAAAAATAATGTAATTATTTGGACTGATGTTTTTCATCATGTATCCACAAAAGTGTATAGAAAGAGGATCAGACTACACATGGTTTGTTTGTAGTCTGTTACCATGGAAACACAAAGGTTGACATTATTCTCTGTTACCTATGAAATACAATTGTGGCATGGATCTGGTGAAATAGTATGGTGTCGACTCAAGAGACAAGTCTAAACTTGTCCCACAAGTGCCATGTAAACTTGTCCCACAAACAATGAGCCCTCGTATGATATTGGAAATATAAAAATAGTATGGGTCTTAGTAGGTGAGAAAGGAGGTCGGAAAAAGGTTACCTTTCTAATACAGACTATTTGCACAGTTACCTAAGTTGAATGTAAACTGCAAGTTTAAATGTAGTTATAAATTTGACTCAATGAGAGACATACTCTGTAAATTAACAGCAGACAAGCTTGTTTGATTTTCCATTAAAGGAAAACGCATTTTAACACTAGAGTAACTATTGTCGCTCACCTTACTTCACCTCACCATCTTGCTCTGTTCCCTTCTGTTGGCCTTGGTACGTTGCTATGGAAACCAGCACTTTCAATCCCCTCTGCCTCGCTACTGCTCCCTCCTGGTGAAGACATTGGGTTGCCAAGATGTTGGGTTGCCATGGCAACTAGCAATTATAGCTGATTATTGCATCTATGGGCTGTTTTCTCCCAGTGTCCTCTGTGCTTAGTGTTAAATTCTAGTCTTCCTTAGAAACTTTTGTGAGGCCTACTGAATCTATATGCCTTTGCAATGTAGTTGGAGTTGTTCTTTCTTTTTTTTTTTTTTGCATATAGATGTTATTTTATTAAAAAAAAAGTTTTTACTGGCAACATTGTATTTTATATCACTAGTAGAGATGAGCGAGTAGTGAAATATTCGACTTTCGATAATTTGAATCGAATAGGCACCGATATTCAACTATTCGAACGAATATTCCATCCCATTATAATCTATGGGAAAAAAATTTGCGGCACTTGGAAATCAAAATCCGACCACTTGGAGGTCACCAAGTCCCTCATAAAACCTCCCTAAACGATGCAAACACCTCCGGAATGACACTGGGACATTAGGGGGAGCATGCCTGGGTGCACCTAACACCCCAAAATCGCAGTATAATGCCACTCCCCGCAGTTGTGAAGGAAAAATATTTGCAAACACTTTACGAACATTTATGGAAATGTTCACACATTTTGTTCGTATTTCTTGCGCAGTGTTACATACATGATTCCAATGTGCGTTTGCAGAGCGTAATGTTATTCGCGTGTATCACGCGTAATGCTGTACGAACGTTACTGGAACAGTATGTATGGCGTGTCTTTTTCTGGGCTACTGGAACAGTATATATCAGGTGCCCTTAGTGGGCTACTGGAACAATATGTATAACGTGCCTTTTACTGGGCTACTGAAACAGTATATATCAGGTGCCCTTAGTGGGCTACTGGAACAATATGTATAACGTGCCCTTAGTGGGCTACTGGAACAATATGTATAACGTGCCCTTAGTGGTGTTAAACAGGGACACTATAAGTCACTTGTACACACTGGTACTGGAATGAATGCACCTGCTGATGCTGCTGCTGCTGTTATATCATCTATGTCTTAGCACTGAGAAGTGCTTTAGATTCAGAGATGACTGTTTCGCTTGATCTTAGTCCTGAAAAGGACTTTTGGGTTCTGTAGTAAGCCTGCCTAACCAAAACGCTACTAAAACCTCTCTCTCCCTGCTGCAAGATCTTTCCCTGGCTAGGTTGAAAGCTCATCTGCGGTCGAGAGGCGGGAGCCAAGTATTTAAGATTTAAGGTCATGTGGTTCAGCTATCCAATGAGGGTAGACGCCGTTTTCGCGCTGCGTGCGTACTCCCAGGGTCCCGAACGGCCTCCCTGCATGGTCATTGGATTAAAAAAAGCGCCAACTGCGATGGGAGGGCTTTCGAATGTTTCCAGCGTATTCGCCTCACTACTTGATTGAATTTGAATCTTTTGAATACCGCAATATTCAATCGAATACCTACTCGATCGAATCGTATTCGCTCATCTCTAATCACTAGGTAGTGTCTCTGCACTAGGTCGGATACATGGCTCCATTTTTGCTATAACATTCTTATGTTCAAATAGGGGTCCCCCAACCCCCTGTGACACCTGGTGAGGCATCCTCTTACCACTGCATTCAGGCAGAGAATAAATGGAGGAGAGGTGGAAGCACATGTGTATAGCTCTAACTATACAAGTCTATGCAAGTTACAGAAATGCGTGAGCAAGCCTGAGGGGCTAAAGGGACAAAATTAAATGCCCAATTGTAAGGAACTTTCTAAAGCCCTCTGATTTCCTTTAGAAAAAAAAGCAACCATCACATTGCTCACAATGAGGAGGGCAGATGTTGTATAACAGCCTCACTAATATGTCATTCATGATTGAATTTTAAGTCTGGGGGAAGGGAAGATGTCATAGCCATCATTTGGATTGGGCATCAGCCCCTTTAAAGGAGAAGTCCCACCAAATCCAAAAAAGTAAGGAAGCCAGGGGGCTGCGGGAAAATAATACACAAAGTAAACTCACCTATCCTTATGCCCCGTAGCACTGCTCCCAGGTCCCGCTGACAGCTGCCGGTGTTCTGTAGCTCTTCCAGCTGCAACGTCATGTACTCAGCTGAATAACTGCCCGAAGAGCTGGGTACGTGACATACCTAGTTTTCAGTCAGAAATTACAGAGTAGCACAACGAAGGCACAACGGGTGACGGGTGAGTTTACATTGTTTATTATTTTCCCGAACCCCCTGCCTTCCTCCCTTTTAAAAAATTTGGTGGGACTTTTACTTTAAGGGCCAAGAGGGGAGTAGCTGACCACAAGACCAAGTGCCACAGGGAGGAGTTCTCAGCTTGCACCATGGAAGAGTCGTCCAAAGTTAGCAGGCAAAGAGTAAAGCCCCTATTACACGGGGCGACTGTGGGGAGAAAACAAGCACTGTCAGCGCGCGTTTGCTCCTCATTCCCTGCTCGCTGTCGCCGCTATTTTTAATTAGTAGCCAATTAGTAGTTAAATATAATAAGTGCTGCGAAAGTTTCAATTTAACCCTGCCATTAACCTTTTAAACCACAATGAGTGTACAGTATATTTAAGTATAAGGAGTTCACAATAATGGAAAAAACATGTTTATTATCTTCCATTTATTAACATCTGAACATATAAAGCCATGTGTTTTCTGTCCTTGCTGATAGCCAGCTGCTTTGTCTAACAAAGCCATTGAGGAGTTATTTTTTTTGAACAGGGGTATATAATGTAGAAGTGTCAGGGGTTCACATGAAGTTACTACAAGAGGCTGTTAAGATAAAGTCCATTTATTTTTTGGCAAATTGTATTTTCTCTAGCTGATACGGTGCTCTCTGCTGCCACCTCTGTCCATGTCAGGAACTGTCTAGAACAGGAAAGGTTTTCTGTGGGGATTTGCTACTGCTCTGGACAGTTCCTGACATGGACAGAGGTGGCAGCACCATGTCAGACTGGAAAGAATATAGCACTTCCTGCAGGACATAAAGCAGCTGATCTACTGGAAGATTTGTTAGAGACATTAAAACAAAGAAGATTGTCGACAGAAAACAACCACTTGGTCTGCCCTTTAGTATTTACTTTCTTATTATTAAGAAATTACTTAGAAACATTAATATTAATGAAAGATAATTTAACAATGTGTAAAAGACTGGGTTCACACTGTGTTTTTGCTGTCCGTTTAATGGATCCATTTTATGGTGGGAAAAATATGCAAAACTTGATGCAAAACCATTGTGCGCCATCAGTTATGACCCGACTTCCATTATATTAAAAAAATGGATCGAAAAAGATCCCTTTTTTGCATACACAACAACCACATTTTTCTGTATGTTAACAGTAACAATTTAAAAACGGATCCGTTAAATGGACAGTAAAAACACAGTGCGAACCCAGTCTAACTTTCTGACACCAATTGATTTGAAACCTATTTTTCCCCTCTGGAGTACCCCTTTAATTATCAAAATGACGCCCAAGTAGGACTCTCCCTTACTAGGCATATCAAGCTGTCAAGGCACAATGAAACGGAGGTCCTACTGACCTTGGATGTTCACAATAACAACACCAGAAACAATGACATAAAACACAGTATTCACTCTCGATCTGACAATCTTTGGCACAGGTATAGTATGGTTTTACAGAATAATAATTGTTAATAAACAATTTTCAGATGCCCCAAAATATTTCCATTAGACCAGCCAAGTGAGCCCAGACACCATGGTCTATGAGGATTTCTTAAAGGCGTTATTGATGCACAACACATAATAACAGATGAAGTAACAACATCTGTTATGGGCTTAAAGCAACACCTGTGTATAATCTGAGGATATGTCCCCATCTTTTCAAGTGTGTAGGATTAGGGCAGGTTAGCGGGCATTCATGGTGGTGGTTGCAGAAATATTTTGTTATAATCTATTTTCTACTTTAACAGGGCTCCACAACTATTACTTGTCAATTATAGCATTGGTTTTTACATGAGGCAAAGAGACCTTTAAGCCAGTCAGGCTCCAGGGCTTAAGCGAGACCTCAACCTCTACACCCACTATACTCACTTATGCTTTCATACACAAGACTGGACCTTCTATCAGTCGTAGAGGAGAAGTAGACCAGTCCCGGAGCTATATTATTGGTAGCTGACCATTCTTCATCACACAATGGGCACTAATCCCTTGACACCAGCTATGGCAGCTTTACTGTGTAAGTTGGACAGACCCACATCAACCACGTAGGGTCAGCAGGGTGTGCATGTAAATGGTTCCCACCATTTGTAGTGCTAGAGGATAAAGGCCCCAAACACAAAGCCATTTTCTGTAAAGCTGGCTAGCTGTCTAATGTGTACAGGGGTCGGACATGTTGGCAAGGGCTCATCCCTCCTCTTTCCATTCAGAATACATAAATGCTTGACCAAGGTTAAGTGTTCATGTGTATGTGGGATTGGAAAGAGGTATCTCAGACAATGGCTTTTGCATGTGTTGTATAGGTACCTTAAAGGCCATTTAAATCCAGATCAGAAATTGCTAATTACTGGACCATATCAAACCATGAATCAAACCATATTGATTTACACAGTTAGCATTGAATCCAGTGTGAGCTGTGTAAATGTGTATGCAATGAGCTTTCCAGTGGAGGATGCAGATCACCACTAGACTGGATTGAGATCACCACCAACTGGATTGAGGCAAAAAGTAAAAAATGTTCAGTGCCAGTCCCTGCTATTGTCCTCGTTGTAGTCATGTGCACTGCCTCTATGATAGGCTCACTGTTTTATAGGGTTATCAAATCATTCTTACTTCAAACAACTGGACATCCGATTAGGGGTACCATATCACTGAAACCTAGGGACAGAGACACAAAGCTGACTGAGCCCCCAAACCACTGGACAACATATCCATAATGGGAGTGTCCAGTTTAGAAAATCTGTTTACTATACTCTACCAGATAATCAGGAGTAAATAGAAGAGGTCCTCCATTTATGTTTACAGTGGAGAATGTCTCTTGCTCAGGAATACCTGACTTGTCCTACATTACACAGAAAATCCATTAAAGTTAATGAGCAATGTGTAATACCGAGTTTCTCCTGTGGTGGTGCTGCAGGGAAACTGAAAACTCCCCACAGTACACAGGTGATCATTGGGATCAAGTGGTCCTTCTAATAAGTTGGAGTTGTCTAAAGTAGAGAACCCCTTTAACATCAGGTAAAGTGGATATTTTACAGAGGAGCTGGCATACGGGGAGCAGGATAACTGTTCTGCCACTAGTTGATCTGTAGGTGCATCTGTTTTATTGTATACATCTTATTAGGACAGGGTGCTGTGGTATAACATAAGCTATAATGATTCCCCAGCTATCTATTGAGTCCTGGCCAAGTCTTTATCTCTCTATCATACCCACATGTTTGAGATCCAGAGGCCTGCAGTTCATTCTTATAATTGTTACTTATTTCACAGGCAAAAACATATTTTGCAACCTATAATCCCAAACAATGTCCTTATTGTTCTTCTAACTTCAGAAATGTTTTACAGAACTGGGCTACAATAGGAGCTCAGAGAACTGTATAGTGAATCCTTCATCTCCAACAACACATGAGGCTAGGATTGTGCCAAGACAATGGTTTTCTGACTCCTGCTTATAATTTATGGCTGCCAATGGCCTGAAGTCATGTTTTCCCATTAGAGGGGAATCCCTTAGCCTTGGCATTCCTGCAGGTGCCCCATATGTCATATCCAGAGTGCAAAATGTGATGTAGGGCAGACGGAAAGCCTGAAAGTCAAGCACCAAGGACTTAAGTGCCTACCCCTGCCGAAAAATGCCATAGGGTACTATGAAAAATATTAGGTGGTAGCTGCTATCTGACAGCTGTCCCATGTTCTCTGTTATACCCATAGGCTAGTATGGAAATAAAGATAAATCTAAAAAGTTTCTTTCAAAGGAAAATTGCTGGTGTGTGGTACAGGAGCCTAGAGGATGGACAATAACCCAAGTAGATCACCAGGTATGAACAATAACAAAACAATACATATAGTTTACCATGGGGTAGAAAATACCTATTATAGTCTATAGGAGCCACATAAACTACTTCAGTTTACAGATTTCAAAGTTTTACAAGTACAACATAGTATAAATCCTCTCCTATACCGATGTTAGATTATGGGTATATAATGCAACTGAATAGAGCGCTCACCCGGGAATCTAGGACAGGTATCTGGGATTCGGAGCCAGCCCTTCAGAGCTTCACAGCAGTTGGGGCCCACTGGAAGATTATCCGGTCCTCTGTTGGGCCAGTCCGACACTATCTACAACAGAGGTATTATTAATGTAGGTGGGTACTACCCCTATGCAGGGGCGGTATAGCTTAACACTAGTAATAGATTTTGTTTCCCATTCATTTCCCATATCTCATTCATATACTGTATCACCTGACTTCCGAATCTTTGAAGTGGGTCACATGTCCTTATGAAATGAAACAAATCTGTTTTGGGCTATTCACATTTTGAGCAAGCTATTAGACATGATGGAGTTACTGGATGTGGTAGGATGTTGAAGACATGGGGAATTTATCAATGCTTTCACTAGAAAATCAGTGTAAAAAGTCATGAATTTTAATACAATGCTATTAATTTTTGCACAATGCTCTTAAATTTTTGCACAAAATAGTGCTCACAAATGTTCAAAAATTTTACATGAAAACCTTCACAAAATCAATGATTGTGCCTCCTCATCTCTCAAGATCATACACCAATCTTGGAACAAGACCTGCTAGAGAGAGACTTAGGGTCCTATTACACAGAGAGATATTTAACGATTAACGACTAAAGATAAACAATCACAAACGAGATTGTTTATCGTTAACCTGAAATTATTCATCAAATTTAACAGAACGATGGTCGTTAGTTACGATCGTTACTACGATCTTTATTGCGATCGTTACTATGATCGTTTACTCCTTCTGATCCCAGCAAAGCAATGAACAATGTGCAATTACAGTGAAAGATTAGGGAACAAATGCGGAACTTGAGCGAACGAATGTGGAATTACAGCAAACGATGAGCGAACGATTAACGATAATTTTAGGTTCAGATCTAAATCAACGATCAACGACATACGAACGATTTTTCAATCGTTGTCTGCAATTACACGGAATGTTTATCGTTTAAATTGGAACGATATAGCGATTTTTTGCACGATAATCATCCTGTGTAATAGAGCCCCTAGAGTAAATTTTTTTGATGTTCCTATATAAGAATAAAACTCAATGTCCCATTCTTTATAAATAAGTCAAAAGAATGATTCCGCATTGGTTCAGTTGGTTACACAATGTACTTCTATAAAAGTACTATATTTAAGCTGATGTTCCAGCAGAGTAAGCCAGTGCTCCTCATTCGGACACCAGAGAGTAGAGAGCGACCAAATTTGATGAGCTTGCCAGAACTTTTAATCGATGCGCCTCTTAGTAAATCTAGCTGGGGAAAAAGGGGACGGGGCTTTATTTAAGACTGGCGTACTCATACTCTGGTCTTCATAAATGTCCCCCAATATCTTGTTTTAGTTAGCACAGGGCCACTTGCAGCCCCAAGGTCCCACTTTAGATGCTTTCCTAGAATCAATTCAATAAAGACTATATCTACAATAGGACCCAGGCGTTACCTCGGTGAAATAAACACCATTTGGTTATTAATAGAGATGAGCGAACCTCCAGCATGCTCGAGTCCATCCAAACCCGAACTTTCGGCATTTGATTAGCGGTGGCTGCTGAAGTTGGATAAAGCCCTAAGGCTATGTGGAAATCATGGATATAGTCATTGGCTGTATCCATGTTTTCCAGACAACCTTAGAGCTTTATCCAAGTTCAGCAGCCCCCGCTAATCAAATGCCGAACGTTCGGGTTCGGATTGACTCAAACCCGAACCCGGTTCACTCATCTCTAGTTATTAATTACTTTGGAGTACTGCAGTGGTTTTTTTTTTTATATAGCTGAAGTCCCCTGTGGAAGTCCCCTGTCCTTGGCACCTCTTCAATACACACGGGTGCTGCATTTATTATCTTTTGCTACCATATGACCATGGCTATACAGAGCTCAACCTCTAGATTACCACTAACCTGGTTCCCATGGACCTCCCTACAGGTTCCATCTAAAAACGGAAAATTCATCTGATCTTTCTTCATTCACATAATCTATTGTAGCTTTCAGAATGACTATTTTCCTGCACATGGAGAATGGAAACAGTGATTGTGATTGTGACCTACTACGAGCACCACAAATGTATCACATTCTAGGAAACTTCCTCTGCAAACAGTAATAGGAAACCTGCTGTACTGGTAAAATGCATAAAGTGGGCCAGTGGGTTAATATTTTGAGATTGACTACTGTATCATCATCTTGCATTACATATCTGACTATACAATTACGGCCCTATTCCACGGGACAATTATTGTTCGGATAATCGTTAAATCGTTCGGAACGAAGCGATAACATTCTGTTAAATAGCATTTAACGATTAAACCACAAACTAGAAATCGTTGATCGCTTAATGAGACCTGGACCTATTTTTATCATTGATAGTTCGCAAATCGTTCGCATGGAATACGACATTGTTCAGTTGTTCACAGTAGTGACGAATGCAGTAGCGACAACAAGACGGTCGCAAGAACGATCATAAGTAGCGATCATCGTTCTGTGAAACTGGGTAAACGATGTCAGGTCTTTCGCAATAGCGGTTGTTTGAGAACCGTAACGTTTATCGTTAACGATTATCCGAACGATTATTGTCCCGTTGAATAGGGACCTCATCTCCAGAGATGAGCCAATTTCACCACATTAGTTTTAGGTCCAATACGTTAGAATCTGCTGTCAGAGTTGATTTGATCTGAATAAGTTCGGTCTGAGTTGTAAGTCCTGATGAAACTCTAAAGGTCTCTTAGGTTAAAGGTTCTTTTATATATATATCCTGTGCAGAGTTGGCTTTCTCTTAGCAGCAGTACAGAATGGAGAACAATGGACAAGGCAGGAAATGTGCATCTGCGTAGGGTTAGTAGTAGTAGAAGTAGTAGTAGTGGTTGCAGTAGAAAAGTACAGTGTAGAACATGACGGACAAGGTAGTGGTAGTAGTGGTAGTAGTGGTGGTACTGGTAATTGTAATGGTAGGAGTAGTGGTGGTGGAAGTGGTAGTAGTAGTTATAGTGTTAGTAGTGGTGGTAGTGTAAGTGGTAGTACTAGCTATAGTGTAAGTAGTGGTGGTGGTAGTCGTAGTAGTTATAGTAGTAGTACTAGTCGTGGTAGTAGTAGTAGTGGCCTTTATTTTGGGAGAGTCATCCAAAACAAGTCTCAAAACTTATAATTTGACAGATCAGTGATTATTTTTTTTTGAAATATGGAATAATTGTGATTTGTGCCAAAATGATTTTTCATCTCTACCCCTGTTAAATTATATTCCCTAAACTAGTCCCTGTCTCCTAAATAAACAATATCTTGTGACCAAATAAAGCCTTCAGCAGCTTCATGTGTCTGGGAGGCATCTGTGAATCCTGCCGCAAACATTAATGTTATGCACAGCGGAGAGCAGCTGAAATTTCCTGAACATCAGGGAATGCAAATGTGTGGCTGTGTAGGCATGCTATGGACTGGGAGCAGGTACTTGCTTGTCTCTGGGATCTAAAAGCCCTAAATTTGCCAGATTTTATGCTCAGTAGTCCCACATTGGGTGAATGGAGCTGTGGTCGAGCATGCACACTCTGTTGCACATTCTGTTCCCTCCAAAGACGAAGGACTTCCAATGTCATGGCGTTTATTTGTCTGTATATATGGGTTGTAGTTTTATTCTTCAATAAAGACAAGATAATTTTTTTTCTAATCAAAGCTATGGCTTTACAACCCTTGGACCTTCAGCCCCAGGCCCTGCTCTTCTTCCACCCCTCAAATATCCACCAGAGTAGAGCGTACCTCCAGTGTCAGACTGGCCCACCAGAGGACAGGAGGATCCTCCGGTGGGCCCCCAACTTTAGTTTCTCACTGGTTCTTCATTGGTGAGCCCCCAGGAGCATTTCCTCTGGTGGGCCCCAGATACCCCAGTCCAACACTGCGTACCTCTCACATTGGAGGACACAGCCCATCCCTTAATTTCAGTGGGAACAGTATAATCCTTTATTTCCCTTCTGGAGGCATTGCTGGGAAATCTAACCTTTTCTGCTAAGTTCCCCCACATCAGCTGGGGTCCTTTATTGAGCATTTTGTATCAACGTTTATAGTGTATAGATATACTTTGTCCTCATTTACATTTCTCTCAGTTGGATATAGATTTGCATGTGTATGTGCTGGAATATATCCCAGATTATTTATATTTAGGGAAATGTTAGAAACCTCTAGAATGAATAGAAAAAAAAATATTGAACTATGTTCATCTGACATTTTTTTTTTTTTTTTGCAAAAAGTTATTGTGTAATTCTGGGAACAAGTCCAAAAATTTACATTATAAACAAGGGAACTTTTTTTATAGAAGCTAAAAATTATTATAAAGTGGAAGCATCAGGAGTTGCGAAAAAACTTCTGGAACCACTTATAAATAAAGAAGCTGGTAATTAAACATGGCTGAATTTTTCTACCCCCAACTCAAGCTTATCTTCCACATACACAAGAACATTTGGCATGATCGAGCATTCCTGTGTTCTGTATGGGGAGGGGTTAGCCGTAACCATACTGCTATGGCAGTGGCTTATCTGACCAAGAACAAAGGGATAAGGTAGTGATACTCGATGTGTTTATCGAGCAATAAGAGGCATATAGTCACCCAAGTGGAGCATGTTGGGGGAGATACAGTGGGATGGATGAAAGGTAGAGGTTGTAGTCTTCGGGTGTTAGAGACTGGTCACAGTGGCTAGGTATTTCTACCGGATCTCTAACAATTGGTCTGACAGTGTGCTGTAGTTGGCAGTCCTTTTGTGAGCATGGTTCTCTTTGGTAATTTGTCTGTGGTGTGGATTATGCACAATCTTGAGTCTCCTACTGTAATGAAGAGTCAAAGAGGACTTGTGGCTCAGCGTTTATTCCGCATTCTGGCATACCTCACCCCTGCTTCCTCCTCCCTCCTCTTCATGAATATTCTTCGCTGTCTGGCCTCTTGCTCACTTACGCTATCAGCTAGTGCCTCTGAGTGTTTATTTAATCTCCAAAGCGGTGTTAAACCCATGCGCTAAGGGTAAGTTACTTGTCTAGAGGCCAATATTTTTTTTATCTTGGGTTTGATTCCCCTGATGGAAATGTCAGGACTAGTCAGGGTACTACACACAGAAGACACAGACAAGTGCAACCCTGACGCTGTCTCACACCCACTGTCCCTGCCTACTTGCCTCAATGTACCCTAAGCAATTCCGGACAACTTGAAGACGTTCCCTGCGCTAAAATAGGTGGAACAAGACACATGACAAATACGAGAGAAATACGAGACAAGGTAGGTGGTACATGTAACAGTAACATCTACATGATGCCAGGACACAAGGTCTCCAGCAGAACATTGCCCCTGCCATCTTGTTTTCTTCCCATATGCAGCCTGATGCCATCACTTCCCCAGGTAAAACATGATTCTGGACGCACTCTTTTTTTTAGGGCCCTATGATTTCTATATATGCCCGTGATAAAACCCTTGGTCATCCAAGGATAAGGGTGGAGACACCTTTCAATAAAGTACAAATCTTCCACTGAGGCACATAGAGATGAGATAATAGTGATTTATACTTTTATGTGGTTTTATAAGCTGCTTCCCTTTCACATGAACTTTAAATGGAAAAATTAGGAGTTAAGGTTTTAATAGCGGCTTTCATCTTACATGACAGTAACTCATCATGGTGATCTGATGACATGGGAAGTCTGGGAGGAACAAATTATTTGATATAAATCAGCTTCTTTATCACACTATTCATCATGTCTAATATTAATACATCAAAGTTATCATCTCCTAAAAAAGTTCCTTGTCCAGATAGATGAAGACAATATCTTGCCCAAAGCCTCATCTTATAACAGCAGCGCATGTGTCCAAAAATAGAGCGACAAGTGGGGATGAAGGGGCCTCCCAGTGAGGAGCCATAAGGGGTGTCTCTGCGACCATGACCAGGTGGTTCTTAGGGGGTTACTAGGGTAAGAAATTGTTCCAGCATGGTAATCTGAGTTAATGAACTGTGTTTAAAATGTCCACTGGAGGGTAGAAAATGGGTCCAGCAATGCGATATAGAGAGACACTGCCGTGTGTTTAAGATGGCCGCCAGAGGGCAGACAGGGGGAGGGGATGTATCTGGGGGATTTGTGTGGAAACAAAGGGATTTACTATGTAGAGGGAATACCTGGTGGTGGTATAAGGTGACCTTAGGGATGGGGCTTATAGGCATAAGGTAAGGACAGGTAAGGCTGGTCAGACACAAAAAGTTTCCAGATCCCACCCACTCTCACTGTGTTTTCGTAAAGTGTGTTTTTGTTAATGTATGTATGATGTATGTTCTGTATGTTTTTGTGATGCATGTACTTATAATGTATATGGTTATAATGTTTGCTCTTGTTTGTAATGTTGTTTGATATGTTTCCAATGTTCAATCACTTTGTGAGGTGGAAATCATGATCCTTCATCCAGAGATACGGCAATAGGACTAGGGGCCCCTTAGCACGGACAGTTCTGCTAGGCGGCGAGCTGCTATCAAAGGGGAGGGCATGTCTAGGTGGACACCCCTCAGAAAGGACTTTTTAGTTAGAACTCACTTTCTAGTTTCTCGATGAAGGTGAAGAGTTGTAATTTGTGTCGGGCCTCCCTAGTTGTATTCTTAATAAAGTTAATAAAGGGCAGCTTATGCCAAATTTCCTACCAAGAATGTTGTCTGTTTTTTATTGGGGTTTGTATTGGAAGTTGGGTCTTTCCGGGAGTGGGGTTGCCAAAAGTGCCATTTATTGTATAGTGGTGGTGCCCAGTAATTGCAGTTCAGTTCTCATTGATGTGAATGGGAACTAAACTGCATTCACACAGAACCACTTATACAATGAACAATGCAGGGCTTTCGGTCCCATTTCCTGTATAGTGCAGGGTAGCAAAGTGCTGATCAGTGGGAGTGCCGGGTATCAGCCAATCCCTCATATAGTTCTGGAAAACTTTAAATCCTTTTAAAGCCACTATGAATCTATGTAACTATGAGGTGGGCATAAGAGGTAGAGGATTTTTCCATAGCTTTTCAATGGATTAGTTTCCTGACAAAACACATCTGTTATGCACGCGGTGCGGCTGCCAAGCTTATAGAGCTGTAACAGCAGCCACTTGATGTAATTGGAAATAGTAGCACATAATGAAGCCGAGGAGGCCGATGCATGGAAGAAAACATGATACCAGCACATTTCTATTGCCTCCTTACGGATGTCTCATCTGTCACATCAGTGCACCAGCAAATATCACCTTATTCATTTTACTGGGCAAATAAGAGTCTATGCCAAGTATGGGAAGGGGGTGGGGGGCATTAGTGTTTTCTACTTGATAAGTCTTTCATCTTGTATAAAATTATATTTTTTTTTTCAGGGATGATATGGTCAGTTCAAAAGTTAACCCCCCTAAAAGCACAGATGGCAAGCTTCAGACCCTCTATGTGCTGCAAAACTACATTTCCCATCAAGCCTGGACAGCCAAAGTGGCGGAATTCCGTGGTGGAATTCTCCGCCATGGAATGCTGCCAGCCTAATGTCATAATGACAGTCTATGGGAGGCTCGCCCGCCTCCTCTCTCTCCACGCTGAAGAATGAACATGTTCTCAACCGCAGAATTCTGCCACTTTTGCTCTGTGTGCACCTAGCCTTACACGACAGGTACACTTTAAAGGGGTTATCTAGCCTTAGAAAAATATGGCCACTTTTCTTCCTAAGACAGCAGAGACTTCAGTTCAGGTGTGGTTTACAACTAAAGATGTTGTCCAGGGAAAATTAACCTGTCCCCTATCCAGATGAAATCGCGTGGGGTCCGACCTCCATACCCCCCGCCGATCTCCATATTGAGCCAACTTTTTTGTTTTGAATAGAGCCACAGGTACAGCACAGGACCCATGGCTCTATTTATTTCTATGAAGCTGCCAGAAAGACACCCCAGATAACCTCTTCAAGCTCCATTCACTTCAATGGAATGGAGTTGCAAAACCCCCACCCAAACTGGAGGCAAGACTGTCTCTGGAAGAAAGTGGCCATCATTTTCTAATGCTGGATAACCCCTTTGTTCTCAGACATAAAGAAACAACTGTGAGCGCCATCTTGTGACATCCAGACATACTGCCATATCCTCTCACAAATGCATAACATTTTTTTACCATCACCCTCCAGTTCTATAAATCTCCATAACAAACAGCAAAAAAGTAGAATTAATTTTCAAGATTATATCTAACAAAAGTATTGTATTTAACTTCCACATAAGGAGGAAAAATACAAGTTATACACAATACAAAAGGTAAAATGAAGTCCATCAAAACACTGACTGCTTTTGGCAGTGGCTCAATGTGTATGGTATTTGTTTCTAGATGGACAGCCAAATAGATTATTTGCGAGCGAGCGTCTTCCAGCCACATTTATTAACATGTTTTATTTGGAACTAGAATTGTATTTATGTAAATTATCACGCAGGATTTCCCATGAGAATTCTAGAATTCCTCCACGATTCCAAGATTAACCTCAGTGTTATAGTGGTCAGTCCCTGCTTTATTGTAGAGGCGGCAGTGTAGAGTACTGTGCAGAATACTGCTTGGAGGTGTTTGGATCCAAAGCATCAAATAGATTCAATCAAGTAATAAATTGATAACACAAGCTTTTTTATACCAAACATTGTTATAAAAGTACCAATCCAAAACTAATATCTCTATACATTGCATAAATAATACCACAAAGTAGCAAAATATTGCTGTCACACAGTGTTTGTCAGATAATAAAGCAGCTAAATATGGCTATATGGCTCTCAAATAATATATGTTTACCAGGTAGTACTGCAACACAGTGCTGAAATACTATCATAGTGTTAAGTAATGTATCAAAATATTATTGACATACAGTGCCTGCTGAAATAATAGCACCGCAGTGCTGAAATACCATTGCAAAGTTCTAAAATAATACCATCATATGGGGCCTAAATTCTTTTCACAGATGACACCACAGCACAATGCTGAAATAACACTAAATAACACCAAAATAATACTGTTACACAGTGCAGAACCTAAATAATACTGTCATATAGCTCTAAACTGTGCCTGTATATGTTACCCAGATAATACTGCAACACAGTGCTGAAAAAATACTATCACAGTGGAAAACACCAAAATAATACTGACTTACAGTGCCTGCATAGGTTTCCAAGATAATATGGCAACACTGTTCCCAAAACACTGGTATACAGCTCCCCCCAAAAAAACAACAACAAACAAACAAAAACCTGTTATACAGTCACCAATTCATCTAAAAAAAATACCTTTAGGGTGCGTTCACACCTACCGCATCCGCAGCTTATTTTTCCGCGGAAATACGCAGGTCTGGTAGTGCAGATTTCAACCTGCGAGAAATCCGCATATGTGTGCGTTTTGCGGTTTTTCTGCAGCAAGTTTATTGCAACTGAAATGTCTGTTTAGAATGAGAGACATTTTAAACTGACATTTCAGTTGCGATAAACTTGCTGCAGAAAAAACGCAAAACGCACACATATGCGGATTTCTCGCAGGTTGAAATCTGCACTACCAGACCTGCGGATTTCCGCGGAAAAATAAGCTGCGGATGCGGTAGGTGTGAACGCACCCTTATACAGTAAATAAATAATACCAAATAAATTGTACCACATACTCTCCATTTGCTAGATTATTATGCAGCACAGTGCCTAAAAAATACTGTAAGGGTATATGCACACGGAGTAATTCTCGCCAAATACTCAGTGCTGAATTCTCCCCTCGCCCCGCGCTCCCGCTTCTCTCTCTGCCGGCTCCATTATATGCTTGGGCGGATTCCATCGTCCGCCCAAAGAATTGACAGGACAATTCTTTAGGCGGACAGCGGAATCCGCCCAAGCATATAATGGAGCCTATGGAGTCGACGGAGGGGGAAGCAGGAGGGCACGGAGACGAGCAGTGTATTCCACACTGAGTATTTGGTGAGAATTACTCCATGTGCATATAACCGTAGGGTATGTTCTCACTGAGCAAATACGGCGCCCTGTCACTCACTCACAGTGGGACATTGAACACGGCGGGATTCCGCGGCGGAGAAATCTGCCGTGGAATCCCGCCGTGTTTAATGTCCCACTGTGAGTGAGTGAGTAAGAGGGCATGCGCTCCTGCGCTGTCGCCGTTCTCCGCTCAAAGGAGTGACATGTCACTTCTTTGAGCGGAGAGCGGCGGCTGTGCAGGAGCGTGCTCTTTCCTATAGACGGGCTATGGGACACTGAGACAGGCGGGATTCCGCAACAGAAAGTTGAGCCGCGGAATTCCACCTGTTTTACTTAGTGTGAACATACCCTTATACAGCATCCACATATTTTCTCCTTTGGACAATTATATGTATTTAGAAGAGTCAATTGCACAGACTGTAATGACTCTAGATGTCTTCATATTCTAATTGGGCTCAAATGGTCCAACATGGCGGAGCAAGTAAATGTCAAAAATAATGGTTGATCTTTGGGATAGACCACTGTTGTTTAATCATATTTAAGTGTATGGAACATACTTTTGCGCCAGTTGTCCACCTTATAGGTAGGTCATGAGTGTTTATGCAGTGGAAAAACCCCATGGATGGCTCTAGAGCTACCTGATGTATTGTAGCTATTACTTTCTATCCTGCCATTGGGGGTATTTGCCGGTGGCCAACGGAGTAAAGTCAAGTGAAACACATCTGCAAAAATTTACAAACACAATGGATGGCCAGACCATGAGAAAACCCAACATTTTATCCAACGAGTTCAATTAAAAACCGTAACCCAAATGTTAGAACAATGGAGGACATGCATATTGATCGACACAAAGATCCATGATTCTGACATGGGCCATAGTACTGCATAAGTCTTGTTATTCTAAGGCTCCATGTTTTGCTGCTAAGGAATGCTGTTATTTTACGGTGGGAAGTTGGAGGCTCTCTATACAGGAATTTCCCATTTAGTCATGAATGCCAGTCACATATCTCACCCCAGCTGGAAGCTTCTGATAGAATAATCATGTTGACTTCAATGTGGTAATAAGCCACTGGTAATTTTCCATCCTTGAGCAGTAGGAGAAGTAGCTACACATGACGTGAATTGTTTTTTACCGTGTAGGTTTTATCAGTAAAGGAAACAAAGAACAAGGCCTTTCATTTTTCCCTGGCGATGTGGGCTTACCCTCGAATACATAACATTTGTGTTGGAACTGATAGACAAATATTGCATAACCCTCTCATTGCCTGTAATACTTAAAGGATCACTCCAGGCAAAAAGTCTGTGAATCTAAAATCCATTTATGGAGCAATTCCTCTGGTCCTTTTTAGTTCTTGTCTTTCCACTTACCTACAAGGGTGCCCCACCTGCCATTGTGCCCCTAGGGGATTTAACACTTTTGCACTAGTGTACCCCTCTTTCCACATTGTGGTGACATCAGGACCCAGAGAATAGTACCACTCCAACCATTGTAACACCTGTACGCCCCCAGTGGGTCACGAGACTTGGACTAAAAATGAGAATGAGCAATGGAAGGAGAGACAGCTATAGCCCAAGAGAGTCAAGAGCTCTTGGGATCAGGAGACAACTAAAGGCCTATTTACATGAACCAAGGGGCTCCTGATAACAAGTATTAATCTCAGCGATCGGTACTTGTGAACCATGTGAACAACTGATGGATTTTTGTGTGCTGCCCTTAACTTCATCATTGTTGGCAGCATATCCCCATGTGGCTTGAAAGCCTTGGCTCCAAGGGTCTAGAGTCCAACAGAATATACAGGACACTGGTCAAAATTTATTGTGAGTCTCTGGACCCTAGAGTTAAAGGGGTACTCTGAGCAAAAGTGAAAAACAGTGGAGGGCAGGGGGTGATGGGGATATAATAATGAAGTTATACTTTCCTGGTTCCTCACAGTCACCCACTGTGAACCTGTGATGTCAACCTGTGATGTCACAACCCCGTTCAGAAATGCCCCTGTTCAGCCAATCAGTGAGTGGGTAGTTCCTGTGGTGTTGGGAAGACACAGGAAACTGGTAGATTTTGGAGAACAGAGGTGGACATTGAGTGGTGGCACTGTAGGGGCACTGTAATCACTTCTTTATTATGTTCCCCAATCATATCATACCCCAATAATATACTTAGGCTGCATTCACACGTTCAGTGATTTTCCCGGTCCGTGATTGTGGTCCGGCAGCAACCTCCGTGATCCGTGCAAAACAGTCCGTTTTGTATCCGTTTTGTATCCGTGTCCGTTTTTTTCACGGATCTGTCTTACAGCATTTTAAATGACATTGATTACATCACATCCGTGTTTTTCACGGATGAACACGGATGTCACATCCGTGTACATCTGTGAAAAACACGGATCTCATTGATTTCTATGGGGAATGCTTTCCGTGCATCCGTTCCGAGTAATGACATGTCCTATTTTTTAACGGAACGGATCACGGATCCGTGAAATCACGGAACATCTGAATAGCCCCATAGAAAGCAATGGGCTGTAAAATTGTCCGTGCGCACGGATCCGTGAGCACGGACAACTTCCCAGGACGTATGAATGCAGCCTTACCTAGACCATGCTGTACTAAAGATGCACATGCAGAAATTTCTCAAGCAACTCATGATGTGGATATCCCCTTCAGTCCATATGAAGACCCCATTGGATGTCCAGAACTCAAGGGTCCAGGTTAAAATAAAATCTTCAGGAAACTTGATGCATTTTGGACTTTGAGGCATCCATTATCCAGTACTGTAGGGTGCAAAATGTGTCGCTAGTGTTTTTTTGTTTTTTTTTACCTCTATGCTATGTGTGTTAAAGAGTACCTGTCATTAAAAAAAACCCCAAAAACTATTGATAAGTCAGAGAAGCAATTACCTTTCCTGTAAATTTTATGCAGCATTAATAAAGTACTGTGCATAGACTTTTTATCTTGGTGCTCGCGATATAGTGGATTTGCTGTACTGTGAGAGACTATTGCATTGCACTAGATCGGGAACACGTAAGATAACGTTCTTGCAATTGTACATTGTCCAGATAACTATAACTTTGCAGGTAGGGTAAGTGCCTCCTCTACAGGCAAAGAGCAACATTTGCAGCTTTAATATAAAAGATCTGGACTGATCACTAGAACGAGTGAGAAGTGAAGCATGTGGCTGGAATGGTCCCATGGATATATATGTTGCAGTGAAATGATAGAATCGGGGATTTGATCAAAATCCGGGAAATGTTGAAATGACCACGCCCTTCCATCATTTCCCTGAAGAAAGTCAGGGATTTGATCAAATCACTGACCCCTTTCAGGAAAATGATGGAATGAATTCTATCATTTCCCCCTGTGACATAGAATTTGCTTACTGTATTGCCTCTCTGCTTCCCTCGGCCTGTCCGCTCTGCTCCCCATCCGCCTCCGACGCCTCTCTGCTCCCCGTTCCGCTCATTTCCCCTGCAACATACCTCCTGCTCCCCCAGCCATTCCATTCTGCTCCCCATCCGCCTTCAGTGCTGTCCGCCCTGCTGCCATATGCCTGCCAGGAGGAGTGCCGATCTGCTCCCCCGTCCGCCCTGCCGCCATATAGATCAAATCCCTGACTTTCTTCAGGGAATCGATGAAACAGCGCGGTCATTTCATCATTTCCTGGGATTTGATCAAATCCCTGGATTCTATCATTTCACGGCAACATATATTCGAAGTCTACCTTGGTCATATGGCAAAGAGCTGGGAGAGAACGCTCTTGGTGCACTCTTCTCCTGGCTAATTCTAGTGCTCGGTCAGGATCCAAACAACAAAACTTTTGACGTGTCAAACTTTATTTTTTTTAAGTGACCATTTAAAGTATATGTAATATAAGTAGGTGACTGTATGGTAAGTATGTAAGCCTCCCTGGGTGCCATAACCAAACTTTCCAGACTTCTGACTGATCATTCTCCCTAGTGATGCATTAGTACATTCCCCATTACAAGGCAGATATTCAGGGGGTTGGGAAAGCAGAGTGCCCTTGATGATATCACTACTAGGTAAGAAATAAGCAGCGACGAGCGAGTAGTCTCCGTCCACATAAACTCTGAAGCTTCTGAGCTGAATTTTAAATGTCTGTGGCATATGCTTCTAAACAGGCTCCCTTAGTCACTCTTCCCCTGGGGTCTTTCAGGAACAGTCGGCTTTATCTCAGTACATTTCCACTCTCAGATTTACCCTACATAAGTTAATCTCCTCAAAGTATTTTTTGTCTACGAAATCTGAAATAGATTTCAGCTGAGTCTTTACAATGAACATTACAGCAGACATATTCCAGCCCTACACATGTGCAGTGCGGGAAGAAGAAGAAGGGATGTCTGGGATATTCATTCAGAAATACTGCCATATAGGCTCATATCTGTATTAGCTGCAACTCATAACTCCCTAAATTAATTTACTGTGCCAAAGTCAAGAGTATTAATAAAGTTATGAAGCACGGTCCCATAGGGCTAGGTAATAGCTGCAAATGTGGACAGATAGAAGAAGAGTCTAATAGTGTTTATTCCTTGTACAACACAATACCTACCTACTATAGAATGCTGATCCTGGCATTTGTCCGATTGCTGGCATTGGGAAGGAATGCTACTTTATAGGAATTTGGACTTTTTTCAACCCACGTGTATTGTCAAAGCATTCCAATAGACAACCAAGAATCCAGAGTGCAATTCGAGTATGCCTGAGACGACCCAAACCCAGAATTCTCAGCATTTGAACACCGGTGGCTGAAAAAGTTGGACGCAGCCCTAGGGAGTCTGGGAAAACATGGATACAGCCTAAGGTCTATAACTATATCCATGTTTTCCAGGACTCCCTAGGGCTGCATCCAACTTCTTCAGCCACCGGTGTTCAAATGCAGAGACTTCTGGGTACAGACAGACTGACTCAAATTGTGCTCATCTATCATTGTCAGAGCATTCCAATAAAGAACCAAGAAACCACAAGAAATTCTAGTTTTCCTTGTGTACCGACCTATTGCCGGAGCAAACACAGATGGTCTAATCGTTTCATACAAACAGCAATTGGAGATGTCAAAGTGGATAGAGGGGGCTTTTGGCACAAGATGTTACCCTGGGGGCATCTGGTCAACTGGTGCTAGAAAGTAATACATATTTATAAAATACTTCAAAAAAAAAAAAAAAAAAAAAGCTTGATCCTTCCAGTACTTACCAGCTGATGTATGTCCTGCAGGAAGTGATGTATTCTTTCCAGTCTGACATAGTGCTCTCTGCTGCCACCTCTGTCCATGTCAGGAACTGTCCAGAGCAGGAGAGGTTTTCTATGGAGATTTTCTTTTGTTACTGTTGCTTCCATATAGTTGTAGTGTTAGGTAAAGGGTTCCAGAATAATATTGGAGTTTGGCTAGTGAGTTGTCTATGTATAGCCAGCATTTTTGGACCCCAGGGTCTTTGAGCCTGAGTTAGTGGGAGGGTCTTGAGTCAGAGTTGAAAACACATAAGAGCCATACGTTATTGATGCCTATTCTAGTGCAGTGGGTGTTACATCTACTGTTACTTTGAACCGAAAAGTCTAGGTAAACAGCTCACCCAGCCTAAAGGATTTTCTCTCCGACTATAACTGCCTCAGAGAGCGAGTAACTTTCAAGCCAGAGAGGAGAAACATCACAATGGCTCTTTGCCCTTCTTGCTGTGGCCCAGGTGCTGGAGGCTCATGTTGCACCTGCTGGTGGGCTCTCCTGTTTTGGGGTAACCTTGTCACTGTGGCCAGGAGTGGCAGTACCCACCCCCATACACACGGGCACCAGTCAAGTAAGTAAACTGACAGAGTCCAGCACTTTAGCAGAAGTTGGAACTTTAAAATTTAAAATTTCAGTGCAATACAATAAAATACCAAAGAGGGACTGCTCACAGGTGCTAGTGCAGAATAAGACAGTGCTTGAGGTAGGCTTTAGGTTGAGGTGAAGAATTAAGATAGGACTTACTGTAGAAAGGTAGTGTAGAAGCCATTTAGGGGACCTTGTCTAATTAGTACAGTGCTCTGCTGGGATTGTGTAGCTTGGATACTTGAAAGAAGAAAGCCTCATACTTATGTATATATATGAATCTTGCATATATGACCGCCTTCTGCCCAGCCAGCTCAGAGACCGCCATTTTGAGGCAATATAAGTTCTTTGTCTCTAGGTAGAGCTAACTCCTGAAGGTTTCCCCAGGTTGAGCGTAGTCAGTAGAATACTTTGGCACATAGCAACTTTGTTCTACTGGGGTTTAATCCCTCTTCCTTTCCTCTAGGGGGTGACTGTACTGACATTAAGAAGGATCCCAGGTGTAGACATGAGTTGACCCAGCTCACGGTTATGCCTCTTCTAAGGGTCTAGCACTGCATACTGTTGTCTCAGTCTCTAATAGAAATAATCTCAGTCCCTGTCAGGGGCTCTGGCCTAAGTCAGGCCTGCTTAGTCACTGCTTCAGGAACTTGTGTCTTGTGTCTATCTCTCATACACACTGACTAAAAAGACCAAGAACAGGAAGCTACCTCAGCCTATATAGGGTTATGTTACAGGAAGAGAGGAGAATAGAGAGTGTGTGGGTAGAAGGCTGCACCTGTGATTGGTCAAAACACACATACTAAACCTTGACATACACTGCAGCTGTGCACAGGGGGTAGAAGTGAGACACCTAGTGGCTGGAGTGGAGTTCACAGCTCCTGACAGCGGTACTTTCACAAAGGTGGTTAAACAAGTTAGTAAACCACCTAAACTGGGACCCTACATTCTGGTATCTTGTAGAGATTTCCAGCTGGAATCGCATCTCTGTTCAAAAGGAAGAATCATTGTGCCCTGAGGCCCTGACCAAGACAACGCAAGTAAGTTTGGAATGTTCCATTTAAATATAGAATGGCCAATATTTTGCTGTTGTAACGATGACAATGTTTTTGTACATTATACACTGATATCTTACTTTGTGAATTTCACTAACTACACATCATACAAATTCCATTCACGGTACAACGTTTTCGCAGAACACTAATCTGTCACATAGCTGATGGGATCAAATGGAATATTGAAATTTCGGCTTAAGGCTTTTTCGTTAGGTAATAAAACATTTATTTGATTGTACAATGATAAAAATACAGCCTGTTGACGCTGCAACATTAGTTTCCTGCTTGGAAATGTGTTTTCCAAGATACCAATTTCTTGTCTTCTCTATAAGTGTGTCTGGTATGATACTATGATACTCATCAGCTATGAAGACGGGGCCTTAGTAGAAACATGGGGAGGGGGGGCAAACCAAGGTCAAGTCCATCCTTGTACATGATACAACCCCGGTACTGGGAGTCTCAGGGAAAGGGGGCGCTAAGAGTCTTCACCAAGAGAGTCTTTATCTTAATTCTTGTGACCCTTTAAGTTGACCTTGGTATTTCCCAGATTTCCTATGGGCTGATGCCAACTCTGATTACTAGTAGACTGGGACTTGTTCCCTATTGGGTCTCTTTCAAGAATTATTTTTTTATTGCCAAAAGGAAATATTCCAGTTTTCTCTATAGAACAATACATAGCATACAAAATGTAACTCCTAGTATCCTTTGAAGGGTCTGTACTCTCCCTGGATCTATCACCATAATGTCCCCTATTAAGTTGGGAAAATGGCAAAGTGATTCTTCTATGAGGGTAATGCTATATATTAGTATGGTCAGTGGAGGATTAAATGTATCCTGTATCCTGGGGCCTGGGCTGTCAACCCAACCTAACCCCCCTCCCCGACACAGGCACACTGATGCTGGACACTAGAGCGACAACCTTGCTCTCTGTGCATCTGTCATACGGTGCCCTTTGTGCACCCCCTATATAGTAGATAGCCCCTTGTGTAGATCCCTTATAGTAGATGCTGCCCCTTGTGTAGGTTCCATATAGTAGATGGCCCTCATGTAGGTTTCCCTATAGTAAATGACCTTTGCTGCAGCCCCAATAATAAATGGCCCCCTGTGTTGTACTGTTTAGTACATGGCACCCTGTGCAGTGCCCATTTAGTAGATGCCCCCTGTGTAGGTTCCCCTATAGTAGATGTGAGGGTTCCAGCACAGGCAGCCAGGACCTCCAGCGCAGGTCTCCATATTTCACTGAGCATTGGAGCAGAATTTTAGCAGGTCAGGCACAAGCAGTTAACATTAAAGAGGTGAGGGGAGTCTGGGCCTCCTGATTTATGGGCCCTGTGACCCCTATAGTTATGCCACTGATCATAGTCAAATCTCGCAGGAGTGTTTTTCATATATGATCCTAATAAATTGTATGGAATGGGGGTGGGGTGGGGAATAAAACTTGGGGCTATTTGGGGCCCTTGAATTAATAGTTACACAACTTACACTGGGAAAGTGCTTGGGTCCCCCTCCTCTACACATGACCTTGCGTTCACAATAATAGTCATAGAGGTAACTGAAGTAAATTAGAAACCACTGAGAATTACGCGTTATGAAAACCCTTAATCCCACCGCTTGCTATGAGCAACTTTAATCAGAATGGTCTTATAATTACCCAGGAAAACATTATTTATCCATGCCACGTCTTTCCCAGGAGAGCGGCTGGAGATGGTATTTGAATAAGACTCTCGTTTATTTAGTGTTCATTAATAAAATCCTCCAGCATATAATACTGCGGGAACATATGACCGACCTTGTGTTTTTACTCATGCGGAGCTTTCAAAGAGTTGCAAATGTATTCTCAATTCATATGACTTTAATACTGAAAGGCAATGTCTGTTAATGTGAAAAGAGCCCAAGAGGAGCGGAATATCTCCTGTTATAATTAGCTCCAAAAAGATTCATTTACCTAAAGACATTCTGGCAACAAGTTGCATTTCCTGCTCGTTAATTTAGTTTTTAATTTCATGAAGGAAAAACAGAATTCAAAGGCGTTTTCCAGCAATCAACTTATTGACAGGATATGAAAGCCGAATTTGTTGGGCATGTGGCTTGTGGAATCCCCAATAATGTCCTACAGGTGTAGATGCTACTTCAGTTACTATGTGAACCCATTCAGTTTTGGGAGTAGTGGGGTTTCCCAGCTATTAGACCCAAACCAGTGTTGACATCTGTGACACAACTACTGGAAATACCATGAGTTGGATCCTGAGGTACAGGAACGTTGACCCAATAGGGTTTTGCTGGCTCAACTCTACTAAGGCTGGCCATATACATTAAATAAGCATTTCCATCTAATGTATATGACAGCCTTCAGACTCTTCACAGCACATGTCAAGGGAAAGAAGGATCAGAAACTTGGATTTCAACATGCCAGCTCTTACGTTCTCAGAGAGATAAACCACCAGAGGAGTCTGGTAGGAGCATACTCCCCTCTCTTTATATAATGCTCAGAAAGGAAGTTGTATGTTTATGTTTTAAAAATAGGGGAGGATATTCCTTATTAGATCCTCAGGTTAGAAGGATAATGACTATACTAGAAGTTCAATGTCAAAGTTGTAATTGGTGGCAGGCAGACAGCATACTTTTTAATCAATTCAGTCAATCAAATGGGGAAAAGTTAAAAGGTAAAAAGTCAAATGGGGAAAAGTAAAAAGGTAAAAAGTCAAATGGTGGAAAATAAAAAGAAGTCATTGACATGTCATAATTGTGGAATTGATGAATATGTGGCTACTGGTATCCACAACAATTGTAACCATGACCCATTGAACCCTCTATTTCATAAAATTTTATTAGAGTGGAGTCTAAGAGGTTCTTCACCCTCTTATTTAGCATTAGAGGTGCTGACAGTGTGCTGCAGGTGTAAGGCTTCTTGGAATACATTCTGTGTAATCTCAGCTATTACAATGTAATGAAGAGTCAAAGAGGAGTGGTGGTTTGGCACTTGTGCCGCACTCTGGCACACCTCACCACTACATCCTCCTCTCTCTTCTCCATAAATATTTTCTGCTGGCTGGCCTCCTGCTCACTCTTGCCATCATCACTGTGCCATCTCAACACCGATGATCTCCCAGGCTGCATGCTTCCCGCCGATGCTGCTCATGCAAGTGTCTTAGACTGGAAGGGTGGCGCACACATGAACTCTCAAGAAGGCGTGAGCGGCCCCAGCCAGCAGCAGTGTATGCATACACAGCTCTGATGACAAGAGCGTGCAGGAGGCTGGCCAGCAGAAAATATTCATGGAGAAGAGAGAGGAGGAAGTAGTGGTGAGATGTGCCAGAGTGAGGCACAAACACTAAACCACTGTAACGCCTGGAGTAGTGGATCCACTGGACCGACACCAGCGATGGCACTAACCTCACCAGGGGGCGGAGTCTAAGGGGCCGCTGGTTTTCACCAGAGCCCGCCGCAAGGCGGGATGGACTTGCTGCGGCAGACGACCCCCAGGTCGCTACCCCTGGCTTGGTTGCTGGTGTCGGCAGGCGAGGCGTGGCAGGAGATGGCACAGGCAATGGTCTGCAGATGAGAGCGCACGTGACAGGCTGAACACGGGAACAGGTGGAGTGACAGGGGAACAGGAACCAGGAACAGGGACTAGGGACCAGGTAACGGATAGGACTCAGGAACAGGGACTTGGGACCAGGTAGCGGAATAGGACACAGGAACAACAGGGGGCTGGGCCAAACGCTATGGGAAGCATGTAGAGGCTCCAACACTAAGGACAGGGCATGCTGGGATTTATAGGGGAGT
Source organism: Dendropsophus ebraccatus (assembly GCF_027789765.1). NCBI lineage: Eukaryota > Metazoa > Chordata > Amphibia > Anura > Hylidae > Dendropsophus > Dendropsophus ebraccatus. Next base: position 62,976,161 of record NC_091464.1, on the reverse strand, counting down.
GATTGGGTGCAACTACCAATTAGGGGCGGACTGGCCCTTTAAATCTGAGACAGCCGGCGCGCGCGCGCCCTAGGAGGCGGGGACGCGCGCGCCGGCCGGCACAGACGGAAGGAGGAGCGGGACGAGGTGAGGCGCCCCCCCGAGGACTAAAGGTGCGGTCTGGTAGTACACACGGTCGGTAAGAATTTCGCCCGTGACCGAGGAGATAGTCAGGGGCCTGGCTAGTCGGGTCACGGGTAGCCGCCATCTTTGGACCAACGTTGCCGCAATAAAACTGCCTGCTGAGCCAGAATCGAGGAAGGCAGTAGTCTGATGATTTTGTCCTGAGGGAGTCCGGATGGAAACTGGCATAGACAGACTTGGAAAGGTGGCATTCACACCTAGGGACACCTGTCCCACCGGACCTAGGTGCGAGCATTCTCCGGATGTTTGGGGACGTAGGGGACATCCCAGCCGGAAGTGATCGGAACCACCGCAATAGAGACAGAGATTCTGCTCCAGGCGCCGGATTCTTTCATCAGGCGTCAGGTGAGCCCGTTCCACCTGCATAGGAATCTCAGGAGAGGGCTGGGACATCGAAAGGTCAGGATTCTGGAAAACCGGCGCCAGCTGGGGATGGCGACGGGAACGGCTTACTGTAAATGTTCATGCCGAACCTCCTCCTCCCTCTCCGAAAAACGAGTATCAACTTGGGTGGCCAGTAGAATGAGTTCGTTCAGGGAGGTAGGCAGGTCTCGGGCAGCGAGCACGTCTCTCACTCGACTAGACAGGCCCTTCTTGAAGGTGGCCAATAGGGCGGCCTCGTTCCAGTCCAATTCAGCTGCCAGGGTGCGGAACTGGATGGCATAGTCACCAACAGAGGAGCTGCCTTGAGAGAGGTTGAGGAGAGCAGTCTCGGCTGAAGAAGCACGGGCAGGTTCCTCAAAGACGGAGCGAAACTCGAATAGGAAGGCCCGGAGATTGGCAGCAACAGGATCATCACGGTCCCACAGTGGCGTGGCCCAGGCCAGGGCTCTACCTTCTAATAGGCTGATGATGAAAGCCACTTTAGAGCGCTCGGTGGAAAACTGACTACTCAAAAGTTCAATGTGCATGGTGCACTGAGTCAAGAATCCTCTGCACAACTTAGAGTCCCCAGAGTACTTGCTTGGGAGAGCCAGTCGGAGTGAAGAAGAAGCGTCAGGAGGTGGTGTGCGCTGGGCAGTAGTCTGCTGCTGTAAGGCGGTAGTGAGTTGCTGGATCTGCTGCGACTGTTTCTGGATTTGTTGCGCCTGCTGAGTGACCACTCTGGCGACGTCACGGAGATCAGGCACCTCGCCGGGATCCATGGTTGGAGCCTACTGTAACGCCTGGAGTAGTGGATCCACTGGACCGACACCAGCGATGGCACTAACCTCACCAGGGGGCGGAGTCTAAGGGGCCGCTGGTTTTCACCAGAGCCCGCCGCAAGGCGGGATGGACTTGCTGCGGCAGACGACCCCCAGGTCGCTACCCCTGGCTTGGTTGCTGGTGTCGGCAGGCGAGGCGTGGCAGGAGATGGCACAGGCAATGGTCTGCAGATGAGAGCGCACGTGACAGGCTGAACACGGGAACAGGTGGAGTGACAGGGGAACAGGAACCAGGAACAGGGACTAGGGACCAGGTAACGGATAGGACTCAGGAACAGGGACTTGGGACCAGGTAGCGGAATAGGACACAGGAACAACAGGGGGCTGGGCCAAACGCTATGGGAAGCATGTAGAGGCTCCAACACTAAGGACAGGGCATGCTGGGATTTATAGGGGAGTGATTGGGTGCAACTACCAATTAGGGGCGGACTGGCCCTTTAAATCTGAGACAGCCGGCGCGCGCGCGCCCTAGGAGGCGGGGACGCGCGCGCCGGCCGGCACAGACGGAAGGAGGAGTGGGACGAGGTGAGGCGCCCCCCGGGGCCGAACAGACCGCAGCGCCGGGTCCCTGCATCGGGACCCCGGCAGCTGCACGGGACAGGAGGCGGTCGCGGCGGCAACCCGGGACGCGGGAAGCCGCCGCGGCCGTGACAACCACTACTCCTCTTTGACTCTTCATTACATTACGAGAGCTGAGATTTCACAGAATGTTCTCCTCAGACACACCTCAGACTTACCTCACAAAAGGTACCATGCTCACAAGAAGCCTGACACCTGCAGTCAGCATCTTAGGCTGTGTCCAGGTGCTCATAGATTCCCTTTAACCTCTTTTCCACAAGGAATCTAGAGGCCGTTCCCTTGAACAGTCTTTGTTGGCACTGACTGATATGTAAACATGCTGGTGTTTCCAATAGATGCCAGTTAGCAGGAATTGTAGTTGTGAGTAGCAAGGGTCCACTTTGGAAGAGTTTAGTGGTGGCCAAGCAAAAGTTGAGGCAGGCAGCAGACAAAAGAAAGTGGTCTAAAAAAGAATAGTAGTTGCAAATTTCGTGAATAAATGAAGACTAGGACCACATGGACCTTATTGCCTGGACAGAGAGAATTGTACTGTGAGAAGCTTGGGTTCACTTGCATTGGTTGAAGTCAGAGATATTTAGAATGTTGGTAGTCAGTGTCTTTGCAGAGTGGCACAATGCAGAAGGAGAGTGATGACCAGGATCCGAACATCAGAACGACAGGCACCTAGACAAGTTAGCCGGGAATTGTTACAGGACTGTTGAGAAGGAAATTGTCCTTCAGTAGCTTTGTGATCCATTTGTTTTTGTGTTTGGTGGGTTTCTGATGAGTAGGTAGAAGTCCATGTTAGATACCAAGTTATAAGTCAGTGTTGTAGTGGATTGTAATAGGAGTCATCAGTGCAAAGGTAGAATGGGCCAAATGATCACATATAAACAAAAAACATTTTTCTTTGAGCGTTTTAATACACAAGACCATTGGAGATCCCCCTGTGTGTTCTCTATCATACAAGTTTCATAACACCTCTGCATAGAATCCATTGTATTAATATCATGACCCGAGATTTTCAGCCACATCATCTGTTTATCCCAAGGAAACATTGTAAACTGACTGCAGGAGCTGGCACATCTGTTCCATTATAATCTGTGTTAATGGAAAACAGCTCCCATCATTGTTAGGTGCTTACATAGATAAGAACCCCCCGGACCCATCCTTCTGGACTGCCCACATTTTTTTAAGTGTATTAGACATTACAGTAAAAAGAGTTAAAACTAGAGTGAATAAACATGTTCTTACAGTACATCTATCTCTATGGTCTGTGTTAAATAATACACTCATACAGTGTATGTAATAGCCTGCAGAGTAACGCATCATATTTCCATACAGTGCCAAGCACCAAAAATATTAAAGTCTTGCCCATTAGTAAAAAAGAGGGCTGAACTCACCAAAAAGTCCTTAAGTTGATGTCTTTTTTAGGCAAACAACAAAAAAACAAAAAGCAAAAAACGCATAAAATATAGCAAGCGATGGCAGAAGGTAAGCCAGAAGATGCGTTCATATGCAAAACGGCCGTCGCTTGCTATTTGTTATGCAGTTTTTTTACTCTGCTGTTCTCCTTAATAAAGCATCAACCTAAATTCTTTTTGGTGAGTGAGCCCTCATTTTTACTTATGTGCAAGACTTGTGCTAATCACTTTGGGACTTTGCACCACCTACCTTGTTCGTGTGGAACCACACCAGTGGATATTTGCAAGTACTCGTGTGATACTCAGCCACCTCTGTAATGGAATTTGGGCCTCAGGTGTAGGTGTATACAGGTGTGATGTAGGTACCTGCTTTGGCCGGTTTGCTGTCCCCAATGGTTGGTAACCTCCAAGAGTGTTGAGGGTCACTTGAGCACTTGTCACGGTAGCCTGGAGTGGTAAACCCTCCCAGGATGTTAGTACCGCCACTCACAGAAAGGGGAAAGTAACCCAAGTATACGGTGGTGTGTGTGGGTGCAGGTGCTGACAGATTTGTGCGTTTAGTGAAAAATAGAACACTTTACTGAATAAGGCATGAGTTTAACAATACACGTAATACTTGTAGTGCAAACACCAAAACATTGTTGCTGACAGTAGGGTAGAACCAGTGCTTGTAGAAGTAAGTGCTTTGAATAAGTAGGTGCTTTGTAGACATAAGAAGACACTTATACTCACAGATGCCACTTGTGGCTCTGAACTACCTTATGCCCCCTAGTTGTGAGATACCCGTCCTAGGTTAGTAATACGAGCCCCAGGCGTCGGTTATCTGGGTGTAGCATGTTGCCAAGGCTTCCCAGTCGTCCTGTGCTGCGCAGTAGGATACGTAGACCTTTTCCCTGGTAGCTTTGTCCTACTGAGGCCAATTCCTCTTGTTTCAGGAGACTGCCCTGCAGGGTTATCGTAGGTGGCTTTTCTCCCCTTTAGGTAAGCATAGCAATGCATCGTTGTTCTAGTTACTTGCTCAGAGAACTCTGTGGTTGCTATCTTGGGTCCCTGTCACGGGTCCTAACCAAGGTGCTTCCTCTTACACTGAATACTAAGTAAGAACTGATATCACTTCATCCACCAAACTAACTCCTCCTACAGGGGCTATAACTAAACTCTCCTTTGAGTGGTGGGGCTGAGTGTGTGTAAGAGAGAAAAAAAGAGATAGGTAGAAGAGAACCAGCACCTGAGAGTGGTCAGCCTGATTTCCTGCCTACCTTGCTTTTACAGATTGCTTTTACAGATTTTCCAGAGCTGAGATAGTTGTCATTTTATTATTATAGAAATGATTTCCAAAAGTCCTCTCTCCCTGGTGCTCTCCCTGGAAGCAAAGGTCCAGCTAAAAATTCACTTTGCAATATTCCAGTGTTTTGTACCATTAATTGTGACCTGTAACCCTCCATCCTGACATTCTGTGCCATACTATGTGCATATAAATACCTAGCATATGTGCCCTATGTTAACAAATCTAGTCATCTACTATTATATTCTGCAATCATTCTCGATTCTTGGGCAACACACAGACCATCCCATACACATTGTGACTCGTACATGGTGAACTCCTACAGGCCTGTACACTTATAGTGCTATATGCAGACCCTTTGAAGCATTGCAATGTGGCCCATAGAGTATAAAAGGCTGTGCTCTACTGATACATAGTGTAAGACTTTCTAACTGCGCCATCCACAGTGCCCATACATGTAACCAGCACAACTCATGGCGACCATCCGCTGACTTCTACATGTGCTCCACAGATGCTGCCTTGTTGTTATACGCAGTGAGCATTGTACAAACAGCATTTAAGGCTCCTAAAGATTACAGATAAAGGTCTCCTCGTTGTTCGCAATCTTCCATCCACATCAGCTGTGCAGCAGTTGATGAAATTGAGCAGATGGCGAGGAATTAAGTGACATAGTGCCAAGTCAGTGGAGCCGAGAGGCGTAAGCCGGCAAGATGATAAAGTAGGTGTTATTCGCTCGGAGTAAAATGAAATTACTTTTTTTTTATTTTATGAACTTAAACTGACACTTCCCAGGTGCACCGACCAAGGAAAACATAGGCAAAATATAAAGAAACAATTTAGGATGATAAATCCTCATCCGGACCCGATTCTGCAAAGGATCAACCTAATCATTAACATATGAGTCCTTATTGTTTTCCCTATAGCTTGCATTGGGGGCGCCATAAAATTGCCATAACAACATCATTCACACGGTGTAGTAAAGCATAGCTATTACCTATTTTGCATCCTTAATATACAACCTGTTAGTGACAAATGACAGAGCCTAGTTACAGCCAGGCCCCTAGGGCAGAACAGGTTAGGTTGTTTAACCCGTGATGTGGTTTATTTCTTCAAAACATGGTATTCATGGTACCCAAAGCTAAAGAAAACTACTCCTACACTTACTATCAAAGTCTCTACTAGGACTGCATGCAATACCACTATCCACAAGGAGGTGAAGCTGTACATACACTAACAGTATGCCCGAAAGCATCAGCATGCTAAAAGTTTTATAATAATAATAATAATAATAATAATAACAACAATAATAATAATAATCTTGAAGTAAATAGATCCATATATTCTGCAGCATAGTACATGCAATAAATAAATAATATGAGAAACAGAAAAACAAACACTGAAATAAAAGGAAAAATGTTCCTGCTCAACAGGAGAAAGGACCCTGCCCATAAGAGCTTACACTCTACAGGAGAGAGGACCCTGCCCATAAGAGCTTACACTCTACAGGAGAGAGGACCCTGCCCATAAGAGCTTACACTCTATAGGAGATAGGACCCTGCCCATAAGAGCTTACACTCTACAGGAGAAGGGACCCTGCCCATAAAAGCTTACACTCTACAGGAGAGAGGACCCTGCCCATAAGAGATTACACTCTACAGGAGAGAGGACGCTGCCCATAAGAGCTTACACTCTACAGGAGAAAGGACCCTGCCCATAAGAACTTACACTCTACAGGAGAGAGGACCCTGCCCATAAGAGCTTACACTCTACCAGAGACAGGACCCTGCCCATAAGAGCTTACACTCTACAGGAGAGAGGACCCTGCCCATAAGAGCTTACACTCTACAGGAGAGAGGACCCTACCCATAAGAGATTACACTCTACAGGAGAGAGGACCCTGTCCATAAGAGCTTACACTCTACAGGAGAGAGATCCCTACCCATAAGAGCTCACACTCTACAGGAGAGAGGTCCCTGCCCATAAGAGCTCACACTCTACAGGAGAGAGGACCCTGCCCATAAGAGCTTACACTCTACAGGAGAGAGGACCCTGCCC